>NW_027116286.1:558383-578268 GCF_000696795.3 Halyomorpha halys
ATGAAATACCATAAACGCTATAAAAATAATAATAATTGATACAAAATTATATATATTTTTTTCTTATTATAGATCTCGGCCCTAAACAATATCTTTACGTTTTTTTCTTAATATGTACAAAACGATCCGCTTCTGTTAAATGGCGTACATTTCATTTGATTTTCTTTCTGTTCGAGTTCAAAGCCAATAAAATCCTGAAAAGGATTCATGAATTGTAATTTTTCTGAGCTTTTTAAAACTCTCTGAAAATTTCCTCCCTCCCTCCAACCACGCCATGAAAGACTTCCCATTTCAGAAAAAACAGAGGGAGAGAGCTTGAATCTAACAGGTGTCATTTCAGGAGTATCTCTTTCCCCCTTCACGCAGTATGTTTTAATTTCCTGTACTAACAATCTACTTCGTAGGTACTTCTTGTCATACTTAGTCTGGTTGATGGTTTTTAAATGAGCGATGTAACTAATGCCTTCATACTTATTATTGCATCTAACAATTTGTACGATATAAGGAACTTCATGTTAGGATTAATTTTTAAAAGGTTCTTCCTCCTAAATTTATATATATATATATATAAACTACCTTTAATAGTTAGTTGCCAAAACGAGGTATTCATTGCGAGACCAAAAATAGTTATCATTACACCAAATAATTGGAGCGAATGTTGCCTCTCATTCCGTATATCCATTGACCCTTTATCTATCACTGAAAACATTCATAAAATATTTACATATATCGAGCTGTATTTTTTAGTTCGGCACCAAAACTGAAAATTGGCATAGATTAACATATATCCACCAAATGGATAAAACAAAGGGATGAGAAAACTAGATACTAATGGCCTATTTTGAGTCCCCGCACTTTCCCACTTTCAATATGCATTTGAACCGGTGGTAACATCGTGATAATTATGAGAAAGTTTAAATGTTGTTTCCTTATATTAAAGGAACAATTTACGCCTAAATTGCAGTTTTCAATCAATTACCACGTTTTTAGGAAAGGTTACACCATGTTTCAAAGTTTATTCATTTACTTTTTCTAATTCCTAAATTAATGACTATAAGTAACATTCGACTAGCCTGATTATAGTAACATTCATTATTTTCATATTCAGTACCTTTTTTCAATCTAAAACGGTCAGCCAATCTTTAGAAACTAAAAACTAAAAATATAAATTTTTCAGCCATAACACTATTATTTTCGTCTCAGGGAAATGAGCCATTTTTACATTAATTAACATCTAGGACCGAAAATAATTAATAAACATAAAAAAAAAATTATTAACTCGAATAAATATACAATTTTATAATATAATGTAAGTAGATTAATGAATAATTAATCTGTGAGACTTTTTAATTTGTTAGTTTTTATTGTTCAGAGAATGTTTACATGTACTGATGATCAAACAAGATGTTCTATTGAGACTAAAAGTTAAATAAATTTTTACTTTCGAATTGAAATTTATATGGAACTGTATGACTCTCATACACATATACTTAAACATTTTGAATATATCAAACTGAAAGAAGGGTTCCACGGCGTTGTATGAGTCGTCCTTTTCCACTTTAACAGTTTCACTCGGGATCTCACGCTCCAGAAGTCGCGGACAATGCGCGCTCGATCTGGCCGTTGGTGGGCGGGGGGGGGTCGCAGTTGACATAAAAAAATAATTGTGGAAAGGATAATTGCTCCTGGCAGGAAGTTTTACGTACAAAATGGCTGCTAGGAAAAATGGTAGTTTAGGGCATTGTGTGTTTTAGTCGGCTATATGGATGGGCAGAATCGTGAGGTAGTTTCGATCGTGGAAGGCTGTGACAGGATATCAGGAGTACCTTACTTTTAGCAATCTTTAATCAATAAAAAATGCATGATATTAATAAACATATGGAGCAAAATTAGAATAAAATCTAAACAGAAGAAGATAATACTATTTAAAAAAAATTGAAATAGAAAGTTTATAAAAATTATTTAACTTGTTTCATGTTAAATAGGTTTAAAGAAAAATGTGAAGTTGTTTTAAATTTTTTTTTATACGTTTTAAAGGCCAAACCATCGGAAAATATTGAAAGAAAAAAGACAACAATGTTCATACTTACACATATGGTAAATAGGACCAATTTTTTACACCGAAATAAACTGAAAACTAATTAATAATCATTAAAAATGAATTAAAATATTTTTAAATAGCAATAAAATAATTCATGATATGTATAATTCATTTATTAAATGATTGCTGGGCTCGCCCTGAGCGAAAACTGGTTTCTTTTCACAACTGCACCTGACAGACCAATCGTATTAATTCATCAATTTTACGATATTAATGAATGTTATTTAGTATTTTCCGTTCCTAATGTGTGGTTCTTGTTCCAACCAATGACAATTATAAAGTAAATTAAAATGGACAATCGAAAAACAAGATACTAAATTTACTTTATAAGAATTCAGTATTTAATTAGTTTATATATAAAAAAAAGCAATATTAATCTCTATTTTTAAAATATTTCTTTTATTAATAGGTTATTATAAATTTATATATTAAATATTAATAAAATAAACTTGTCAATTTCATATTTTCTGTTTTATTCCCCTCCACCATTCTTTTTTCGCGGTTTTTATGAAATGATCAAGTGACTTTCATCATTTCTGATCCTCGTATTTGTTTTTTAAATACTTAAAACTCAATTTCGAAATTTGCTACTATTATCTCGTATATTGGTATAAATACAATTTAAAAAATATTATAATAATTTAATCAGCTTAAATTCAACATATAAGATTTCATCATAGTTTCCAATAAATTTCGTTTAATGACGGTCACTGTTTTGAAAACTTTAAACATAGATACGATTCAAGCTCAACTATTATATATTACAAGATACACTACAGTTCGAAATGTAAAATTTTAACTTATTGAAGGTCAAACAGTGCTTTTACATCGAACCCGAGCCGCAAGAAAGCCGGAAAAAAGAGAAATCTCAGGTGACCTCTTGGGGCACACAGGTGGTTGACATGACTTCCTGTTCTTCGTAGACCACTTTCCTCCAGAAGGGCACAGATCCCGACGAAGGGAGTAACGCAAGGAGACTCGGAATATTATTAAATCTCTTTGGCCGAGGGCCCGCCTGCAGACTGACCTTCGGCTTGCCTCAAACAATCTTTTATTAAGTTCTTTTTTAGAAGCATGTTCCTCGCCCGTTCTTCGCTTGTACATGTGTTCCAAGAGGCTCTCTTTATAAGTTATCTCTTGTATTCATCTTTTATGATTTATTTTTTTAATTTATGGCATAAGAGATGACTAAATTGAGTTAGAATTGTTAATATGTAATTTTATAATATTATGATAAATAACTATACAGGTTATTATATGACCTATATATTACTACAATGATATTTAAAAAAATTAATATAAGTTTAATGTTTAAATATAATTTTATTTATATCAATTTCAAAATTATTACATTTAATATCATTAATATGAAACGGATTATTACAAACGGTGTGTACATATCATACATGAAAAATATATCCTCATTGGTGTAAATAAACAGATAAAGTTATAAAACTATGAATTTCCGTATTTAAAATTATTTGAAATCCTTTGAAAACCTATGTTCCGTAAAATTATTTTGGAAGCTTATGAAAAATGTTTCATCGATTGGTGTAATTTTTTTTTTTAATAATAATTATTTACTCTTTTTTTGAATTAATTATTGAATAAAATATTTCAAACTGATAAATTTATAATAAATATTATTAAACATAATGCAAACTTATGACATTACCATGTTTTGTTTTTTTACTTCAAATTACTTAAATACGTTTTGAAAAGTGAACCCATTTGTCATGACGGCACGAGCCTTTACTATAATTTTTAGCCATAAACATAGTTGACGGGTAATTTGCCTATCGAACGGGATATGAATAATGATACGAGATTACGAGCTAGATTAAAATTGAAACCGCATAAAAAAAAATAATAATAATAAAAAATAAGAAACAAAAATTGATACGTTGGCGCGTGCTATCCATCTGGCACTTATAAAAAATTCCGTCCTCTCCCCCGCAGTCTAATGAGATCGTAATGGATCAAGGGTTGAGTGCCCTTACCTGTTACTTATTTAGGGACCCACACCCGTCCCTAAAGGGCCAGGGGGGAAAAAAAGATCTATCTTTAAAACAACAACCCTTTCCTCGCTCGGTAATTCATTTGAATAGTAATATGTCTTCTTGGCTGCCGTCTCGTAACGCCAGATGGGGCAGGAAGGGGTTGAGGAAGGGAGGAAAAAAAAATGTAAAAACAAGATTTAGTAATCATAACGGCTCAAGGGATCTGCCAGGAGCATTGTTATGACAATGAATAAACTTTTTATATAAACCTGAAGGTCGTTTCTTTATCAATAATATTTTAAATAATAAGGATAATTTTTAAGTTATTATTATTATTATTATTATAATGACTTGTGTATGATTAATTAACTAACTCCACCAAGATAAATAATAGTGAATCTGCTTGAAATTTTTCCGACTAGAAAATAAAAATTATTATCAACATTAAACAAAAACAGTATAACTCCTGTTATCCGGGGTAATGATGGGTATGGCAGTTCACGAATAATCGAATCCCAACATTTTATTGACCTAATGTGGTAGATAAGAAGGCTAAGTAAAAATAAAAAATGTGAAGAAAATCATTTTTATTAACAAACAAGTGTTTTATATACATTAAATTATAATATACAATAATACATAAGAATAAATATATGCATGTTCGTATGTATTGAATTTTCATTTATTAAAAAAGTAATTTTAGTTTTTTTTTTATTAATTTTTTAATATTAATATAAAATTCTAATATCAGTTCTCCTTTCCCGTAGCAAGATAATTTTGCTTTAACCGGCGTTCTCTCGTTCAAAATAATTTAGTAGAAGTTTCGTTGCCTTCAATTCTTAGGTATGTTTAATTTTTTTTTGTTTCCGAAACTATATTAATTTTTTCAGATAAATACTATATATATAAAATAAATAGTAAAAAAAAAAGTTGGTCCCCTCGGAATCACTTTTAATAGAGACCCGGATAATGGGGGTCCTACTGAATCTTTTTTATTCATGACAGTAAACCATTGTTTTACTACCAAGAGTGGGAAAAAAAGCGACCAACCTAATCTTTAATTACATATTTTAAGTAAGTTAAATGTTTAAAACATTTCTAGGACTAAATTTTAGCTAGGACTCCTTTGCTACAAGCTCCCTGATGACCTGAAACTCAGATCAAAACGTCGGCATGAATATTATTTATGTTATTTTTGCTGACCGCATCCTTCCCACCATATTCTCCAATTTTTAAAACTTTTTCAAAATTACTTGTATAGGTATATTTCTAATTTCTTTGTTTGGTTCCTGTGATTCAGGTATACAGGATACGCAGGTAATGGAATATCTATATTATTTTACATTTTATAATCAAATCAAGCGAAATTTGATTATAAAAGGAGTTCTGCTGTACTAAAAATAACCACGAAAAATCATTAGTATATACTTTTACTTACTCATGAGCAAAACAAACCAATAGAAAACCGAAATGAAGGAGATTGAGAAATCTCTTTGACTGGAACTTCAATACAAAGAAAGAGGCACATCTGGTTAATCTAACATTCCTCTCACGTTATAATAATGGATTCCTAGATAAACAAGTTGAAATTTCACTTTCCCATGTAACGTGGAATTAAAATCACCAACTCATCTAAGTGAAAAGATCAACAATAAAGTTAGTGAGTCGTGATTTACAATAGCTAACAGTGAACCAAGCTACGAACATAGAGGTTCGGGAAACATCTCGAGAAATGATAATTTTTTTTCTTTTTAAAGAAACAGTTAAAAGAGGCAATGAATCTTCGAGATGGGGCCTTGAAGGAACCCCCACCAGCCACGAGGGAACTAATTAAGGGAAATAAATATTGCCAGATAGGCCTATGACAGGACTGAAAGGATTGCCAGGATAAAAATGGATTACGGCCGAGGATCACGTAGGATCCTTATCCAAGGAACGGAATACGTGTCTGCGGGCTCCAGATTTATTGCGGTATTTTTCTCCTCGGAACAGTAATGGATATAAAATGGTATACTAATTGTCACCCCATTCCCTCGGTATTAGGCAGATGTAATACACCTGGGGGTTTTTCAGGGCCCCAGAAATTGGTGGAAAGTGGTGCTTTTTAATGCTGAGAACCACTTAACGCCTCGGCAGGCCTCTTCCTACGATTAAAAGGATCGATTTCTCTTAGTTATTGTGCCTCTGTACTAGTACCTCTGTTGTTCATTTGTATTTACCATCCATTAAGGAAATATTAAATGCAAAATGTTCCCAAATATTCTTGTCCATTCAAAGTTAAGTTACTTCTTATTCCTTTTTAGGTTATTAAGAATTATATATATATATTTATCTTCCAGCTCGAAGACAATAGCATCAGAATAATGTCATTTTCCAAACTTCCATATTACTATTTTTCTTCTTTTTGTCACTATCCTATTGCGTGAATTTTGTTAGCTATAATTGAGTAAAATTAATTATAAATAAATTTTAAAAAATACTTTATTAGCCAAAATAATAATAATAATTGATTTTAAAACATCGTAACTTACAAAATGAAAGCTTAATCAATACTAAAATGTCTGTTAATTTACAATGTTTTGTCTTCAACCAGAAGTTATTTATTTCTTTTTTATCGATTTCTCGTAAGGAATAAAGATCAGAGACCATGGGTTTAAATGTTCCATTGATACAACTGCCGCCCTTTACGTTGGATTACTAAAAAATTGTGTCGTTCCAGAACCACAATATTATTAAACAAAATAATAATCAACATTCATGCCCCGTGTGCTTTGGGATGTAGAGCTGACCATTTGAAAACAAGCCGGAATGCATATTAAAGATAAGGGCTGAATGAGGTTTGCACAGGTGTGCAGTCGATAGCCAATTATCGAACGGGCGCGGTGCAGGATCGACACCCGTAGCCAATTTGTCAATGTAGAGGAGGGTAGTGTCTTCCTCCGCCGATGATAGTGAGTTATCAGTTAATGACGCCACCAAATCAGCGCTCTGATATTGGCGAAAGTATTAGCGCTCTCTATTGGCCAGTTTATGAGGGTGCAATGCGGTTATCTCTGAATCAAAAGCATCCCATCGGCATCGTTAGAGACACGGTCGATGTCAGTATTTTGCTATGTAAAGCGTAAACGTGTACATTGTCCAATATTCTATGAAGAATTCACTATGAAAATTCTGATTCAAAGAATTATTGTTATATTATTTTCACAATGATATGTTGACTATAAGCAGCTATGCCTGGAAGCAATGCGATAGTTTGACAGTGTATGCACGGTTGGCTTTGTGATCCTAGAAGATAGAACCCTAGATAACTCTCGGGGCGGAAACATACTCAATAGCCTCAATGGCTGAATCAACCGCTCGTATTTCAAAAGGGTCGTGACTTTTTCACCATTTTCGTTCGTCTTTTTTTTTTCTTTTTCGCACACATTTTGTCTTGAGGCCGAGCGGTGTCCCTTTGGTGCGCCATTGTAAGAATAAACGACCCAGCTAGCCGATTGTCCCCTAAGTTGCGGTACTAATAATTAAGGGACTTATAAATTGAACCGAGCGCGGTGTGTGGATATAAAGTCGTGACCAAGGAGAGACGACAGGATCTCAGTGCGAGGGGCCACCACTCACAATCGCAGATCTGTTGTCTCCTTCCCGAGTCAGTTTTGCAATCATCCTCCACCATCTGCTCGCTCTTCCAATACGGGTCTTTAGCATCACTTGAGATGGAGAGATTCCTGGATTCAGGTTCACCGGTAAATTGGCTCCTTTGAACGCTAACTTCTGTATCTTGCTCTTCTGGAGGTTGCTCCCGCAAAAGATATGGATGGCGTTTTCCAACACCTCTTGCATAGTGCAAAGTTATCTGTGTTAGATCCCGTTAACATTCCAAGCACACGTTTTCTGGCACGGTACTCGGACTAGATTAGACCATTTAAATCTTCTGTGAAAAAAATCTTCCGCAATAAATAATATACCGACTGGGTCAGTATATTATTTATTTCATAAAAAAATTCATTTTTTAAAAATTTTAAATTTTTTTAATTGCGATATTAATTTATGTTTCATATAAACATAATATAACACCCAAACCAAATCACTCGGCACAAAGAACCTATTGATGATTTTTTTTTCCTCCTCCGCATTCAATCGCCATTTTGATAGAACACCCTTTCTGAATATAACATAAAATGTTAATGAAAATTTTGAGATTTTCAATTACTTTCCTCGATAAAAAGGAGCCTGGATTTCCTCGTCGGACCCTCTTATATTCTTAAAGCCCTTTCACCCTTCGTCCTATCTAATTCGGAAATAAGTAATGCAACGCTTTCCTTCTCCGTCCGATTTCTCATAAAGGCCCTTTTTACCGATTTACCCCCCTCAATCAGACTATCCGGAGACCTCCCAAGACCAGAAGGGGGAGGCTCTGCAATAATATCGAGAGAGAGAGGTGCTGCAAACAGGGGTCTGTCCCTAATTGTGAGGATTAGAGCTGACCATCGCTTAATAGGGTAGCGATTAAAAAAGTTTTTACTCCCAGTCCCGATTAACCCCTGATCCTCTCCGATCTTTCAGAACTTTGTTTTTATTTCCCCTCCTCTCGGAGAGTTCTTTCCATTTTCTTTCTTTATAATTCCCTTTTATTTCTTTCCGCTTGTCGGATCGGATCATTGAGGCTATAGGGGGGGGGGGGTTGCTCTCTATAGTGCTCAACTTTTAATCTTGATTGCGGATCTCCCTTCTGAAATATCGGGTGCAACGAAAAAATAAATTGAGAACTTAAGATTTCGATAAAAAGATTAAACTACGATAATAGGTTTGATCAGTTTTGTTTTATGGTTTAATTATTATCAATATTGATCTATCTCTTCTTTTTTATTACAAAACAATTCTCAAAAAAAAAAAACAAGTCTCGTACTGTCTCCCCGCATTGTTATCGCTGGGATGTTCATGCTTGAAGAATGTATTCCACTACAGCTGGCAGAACACTTAGATACACTTCACAAGATGGTAATCCAAGGTAAAAAGGTAAAGAATTATACAGATATAATTAGGAGAGGAGGCGAAGCTGGAAGAATACAGATAAAGGCCTCTCTATGAAAATTCAATGAGGTTTCATTGTTTGCGGCCGGACGTAGGAGCCTTGGAATCGCCCAATCAGAAACTATCAGAAAGCGAACTCCAACAATTGTGGGAAAACCTTTTGTGGGGTTTTCTGATTAGCTCTGAGGGCAATAACTTGTATCTTTCCTTCTGGGTTTATAATTTTGGGCTTTATCTAGCACTCGATTCGGAAACCCTCCAAAATTGGCCGGTCATAAGAATTAGATCCGTCTTATTCCCACCGAATTTTCTTTATATTATGCATGGGTCTTTCTGCTTCTTCATGCTTTAAATAAAAAAAAAAGGAAACTACTTCAAGAACTTGGGATTTGGTGGGTTTCTTTAACACTTTTTTTATGGTTACATATATATATTTTTAAAATGTGTTTTCTTAATAATTTTAACTTCTGGCTCTCCTGCAGTCGGTTCGAGATAGCTCTCATTGATATTAACTTTATCTGTATTTAATTAATTTTTACTATGATATCATTTTATACGGGCATGGGGTTTTATAGCGTCATATTACCAGGCTTGTCATCAAACTGTATTTATGCTTTGTAGGGTATTCTTCGATCTGTAGCTCGGATTATTTCCCACAATGGGGTCTTATTGATATCTTCTTATATTAATTTAATAATTTAAAATACATCTAAATACCATAAAACTTCTATTTTACAAAACAAAAATGGCTAATAGGAGAAAAAATATGAAGGAGTTAGGATTTAAAGTTTATGTTTATAAAATATACTGATCACCGAACATTCTCTATCTTCAGGATTTTTCCCAATGTCATTTATCAATGCATAAATATTATTAATAAATAATCCCATAATTATAATTATAGAAGGTTAGGAAAATAATATTTTTCAATCTGAACCCCCATATGTATGTCATTGTGTTTTATAATTTATATATTAATAGTTTTTTCAAGAAGTTTCTTGTTCTTGAATTCCATAAACCCAAGGCAAAGTTCACCTATATCTCTATTAGATACGTTTTTGTTGAAGAATGAAAAAAAAAAAATTATTAATACAGTTAATAATAAATTTGAAAAAACAAAACAGGATTTCTTACTAAATTGTGACTCTAGTCAGAAACTCTTCTGAAGAATCCCTGACACTGACCTGAAAATCAGGTCGAAACGTCGGCACAGATAAATGTTTTTCTTTATTAATGTTTCTTTGCTGAGTGCACTCATATTAATCTACGGTTGACTAATAACACCTCAAAATAATATTTAATTAACTATTTACGTTAGATTATAAATATAATCATTATAATTAATGATTAACATTTATATTAAAATGATTTTTATTTAATTTAAAAAGTTTTTAACACATGTTTGAGTAATTAGTGTTATTTAAAATTCTTTTTTTTTTTTTTGAGTTTAGATGGTTTGTTTGTTTTTGCTTAAAGGCGTAAAACATTTTCGTCATAAACGAGTATAGATTGTTATAATAAAGCTACACACACAAACATACATTCACTCACTCACACATGCACATGATTCCAATATAAATAAAAAATAGTAATGATAATTAAATTAAAATAAAGCTATAATTGAGAAAGAAGGCGATGTAATTTTAAAAAATTAAATTCTAATGTAACTTAAGCTTCCTCGTCTGTGAGAGCTTCTGATAAATTTGGTGCTAGTCCTGAAACTGGGTTTAGATAGTTTTTTTTATTCATATGATCTTATTTATTACGTTAAATTTATTCAATAAACTATTACTATAGTTTTTTTTCCATACTTATGAAACACGTTTTTGACCTTTGGTGAGTATATGTTGATTTCCAATAACATAAAATGCAGAAACTGTTATCATGAATCAAAGACTGACTTTTATTATGACTTTCCAACGCTCTGGTTATAGTTCTTTAATTAAAGACATGTCTTTTATTATTCAGAATTTATTAAAACTCAGTTTGTGTCGCCATATTTTAAAAATACGCCTGATTTCGCTCATCCATAGTCCACTTGAGTATTGCATGTGCATGTTCGTCAAAAATGAATTCCGATTGCATGTTGCCATTTATACCCTATTTCATTGTTTTTTATGTCTTTTAATAAGAAAAACGAAAATCAGTGAAATAAATATGTCAACAGAATAAAAAATTAGGAAAGGTTTTCGTTTTTCTTTAATTAGTTAAATCTAACAATTTCATCGCATTAGGTATTAACTTGTATTTAAGTTATAGTGTTTAAGAAACATTTATCTTTTTCTTTTTCTTTACCAAATATAAATAAAATGAATATTACATTAATTTTTATTTAATTAAAGGACTGTATTGTGTCTTTTTTTCAGTTAAATTAATTTAAATGCTAACATTATGGAAGAATTGTTTTGAAAATATTTAACATAGAGATAAATTAAATAATAAGAAAATTAAAAAAGAAAAATTACGGTTGGTTTTCAGCGTACATGGTGATAAGCACTATAGAAAAATGGTTTAAGGATTTTTTACGGCAGTAAATGCGTTTCTTATAAATTGATTTACTTTTGCTACAGTAGAACCCTGCAAACATTTCGTAGTTTATTTATTTTTCCTTTAACTTAAGTTATTTACTAATAACTATTAATTTGTTTGCTTCAGATTATATTTTCTATATATCACTGCTCCGAAAGCATCACGTAAACTTTGTGAAATGAACTTTATTGTGTTGGTGGGCTTAATAATGCATTTATTAAATGTTAGTTGTATCACTTTACTTCCGAAACAGCAATAATATCCCAAAAACATTCAAATATATGAATTATATACATTTTTTTTTTTGTTATGATGTGTAGTAAGAAAAAAATATATATTAATTTCTTTAGAAAAAACATATTATTTTTTGTACATTTCTTTAAATTTCGGGATACAGTATAAGAGACTTCTTGATGAATTACATCGAGAAAATGAGTTGCATTAAAAAAAAAAATTTTTATTATATATTTAAAAAAAAATTAAGTTTCAAAAAATGTTTACCTTCTTTGACAAATTTGCTACATACTCATATAATTATTTTTATTTATTACCCTTTTGTTCTAATTAATTACACTATATTTTACGATAAACACATAAGCAGGGTTTTACTATTTTTTTGAGTGTTTTAAGGTATTAGTGATTTATTTTTTTAAAAATTGTACATACTTAATGATGGCATAGAAGTATACTTTATTGTAATTTAACCTTTGTTTTTTGTTTAGTACCGAACAACACGAAATTGTCTAATAATTTAACATTAAAATATTAAGAAATAATACATAATAATAACCAAATTCCAACCTGTCCTCACAATTGTAATTTAATTAAATTATGTAAATATTGTAATCTATATTAGGTAATGTTTACGTAATTTCCTTTTATCGTTACAAATCGGAGAACGTGCCTTAGATAAAAGAGCAAGTTATCAGTACTTGTGGTGTAATTGAGGATGAAAGACGTCCAGTCGACACTAGTGATGTGATGTGATGTTGTTGTGCAGATCTTCATGCACAAGTCGGCGATGCAGATGCACGCCAGAGAGCTGTCGAGGCCGCCGGAGGTGAACAAGCCCCACCAGTGCCAGCAGTGCCTAAAGTCCTTCTCGTCCAACCACCAACTCGTCCAGCACATCAGGGTACACACCGGCGAGAAGCCCTACAAGTGCTCATACTGTGAGCGCAGGTTCAAGCAGCTCAGCCACGTGCAACAGCACACCAGGCTACATACAGGTATGTCCATGTATCCACAATATCCTATCATAGTAGTAGTAATAAAGTCAGCTATTATATATCTAACCAGTATGGTATGGTACAGTCAGTATAATACACTACGCTAGTACACTATACTAATATAGTATAAATCGTTAGTGTACTATACTTATAGAGTGCAATACACTGTACTGACTATATATACACTATATAGTCACCAACCATATACTAGTATAGTCGGTATGGTGTACTAATATAGTTTTCGAATCGGTAGTGTACCATACTTTACTGTAGGTGTACAGACGGCGTAGAATATTACGTTTCTAAAATACATTAGTAAACTGTATTGCAGTGGTTCCCAAAATTCTATATTCTAAAAAAATTTCAGGAACTTTTTTTGGCTAAAATAATTTCGTGGCACCCTTGTCAAGCTTAAAAACAAACCAAAACTATCACTACAATTGCCCTTAGAAAGATTGAGTATGTAGGAAAATAAGAAAAAACAATGCAAAGCAAATATATAATTTTATTTATTTATTTTTTGTAAGATTTTTAAAAAGTGGTATTCGGCTTGAGGCACCCCTGGCATATGTGTGTGGATCCAAGGGATGTATTCTTTAGGAACCACTGCTGTTAGGTAGCATATCATTGTCAGTACAGTGTACTATAGTATAGTCGATATATATACTGGTATTGCATATGAGTAAAATGTACGAGGCTGTATTATACCATAGTATTGTCAGCATAATGTACTATACTACTACAGTATACTATACTGACTGGTAGTGATATAGTCAGTATATTATACTTCACAATTATAGTAGTAGAGTATATTATATTAGAATAGAATATACTTCAAGAAGTTAAGTTTATAACCAGGGCCCTTATTTATTATTTCCAAAAGTCCAACTTTTAAATCAGCCGTTTGAATGGTTTTATATAAATTTATATAATGTATATTCCAGTTTTTACACGCCATAAGATGAACTTTATTTCTGTCATAATTCAATTTTACTAAAAATCTACTAACCCGAGTTAAAGATATTGTTCTTAATGCAATATTAGCATAACTCACAAATTAAATCTTTGAAAAAATTAGATTTAAATGTGATATTAAAGCTCATTTTTGCTTAAAATTATAAATGAGAAATGCATCAATATTACTGATTCATATTTATCATATTAGTAGTTTATGACCACTATGACTGTTTTAAATATTTATATATGTTTTCAATTTGTTTTCTGGAACTATAATGTTTTCTAATATATTGTGACTAGTAACATTAATTTTAAACTACTAGGAGTGATTCAAAAATTTTTTTTTTTACGGTTTATTTCGGAAATTTCTGTGTTGATGATTTCCATGCATCATATCACTCATTAATTCAATAAATATAATTTTATTGATTAAAGAATCAGTTGGTAATACTTTGTTTTTAGTTTACATTTTATTTATATGAAAGTAAAAACAACCGCTTGCATAAATTTCGATAATTTTCTCTAGAATCATAATTTAGGAAATTTTAATAGTTATTATTATCAACAAACACAACTTAGTAAAATTATCAGGTGATGAAGTAAATATTAAACTCTGAGGATTTTTATGAAAGTGAGCATTTCTATGAGCTCAGCGACATCCAAAATTGATCTTGTTATTAAAAAGATATAGATACCGAAAATATACTTTGTAGAAACTTTAAAAGAGAAAAAAATAAATTGGTTTCTCAGCTAATTTATTAGTTCATTATTAGAATAAACGGGTGGTTATATAGTAACGCCTACAAAAAAGTTATAACAACAGAAATAGGTGGTTACTCCTGACTAAAGTTTTTGTATCGGCATTTAATTCATGTTTGTAATTTGTTGGTGAACCAAAAAAAAACTTCATAACTATCTTTAATATGGCTGATACTGTAAGGATAACTATACATAGAAGTTATATTTTTGAATGAAAACGTATATTTCTTCAAGTAAATATTCTTCTAGTGTTTTTTAAATCGATTTCGATCCATCAAAAAACTGATTAAAATGTCTATAATCAATCATTTTCAGTTTTGAAGTATTGCAATTTACTGTTTGCTTTGTTAAACAACAAATAAAATAACCATCTCTTTTGTTTTTTTCTATTAAAGCGCGAGCAGATTAAATTAATAATGTTATTATACATCCGAATATAATTTTCTCATATATTTTATTTGATACCGAATTCCATTATCAAAATATATATTCCTTTTGGAATCTTTATTATCTTTTCCATAAAATTCACCACTTGCAAGATGTGATTATTTTCATAGCATTTTATTTGATCAGATTTAAATTTTTATAAAATATGTACTAACGAACCCAAAATGACATTAAAAAAAAAAAAACAGTAGTTCAAAATAAAAATATTTTTTAGAATATATAAAACATTTTTTTTAAAACAATTAAAGATTTGGCGCATGTAAACTTTTAGTATGGATCTCAATTTTGAGGAACTAAATATCCGATAGCATTTTTCCACTTATGACATGAAGTTGTTTATCTTTTAAACAGTAATTAGTACTTGTACTTCTTATCGAATACAAATTATTTCCTTAACGTTATTGCTTTTGACGCAACCGCAGTGTAGAAGTGTAGAATAAATATACATAGATTTATAAAGACTTGCAATTATAAATATTATCGAGTCAAAATATCAAAAGAATATATATTTATGCATATATGTTAACATATATTGATATACAACGACTAATTTCAATGCTTGTTTATTAAGTGCCTGCTGAGAATTATCGGACATTTTAAGGGCCTTCTGACCTTTTACACTTGTAAGAATGTTTTTTCAGACCTTTACGTAAGTAATTACTTATTGATCTGCAGGAGCTTTGCATCCGTCAACGAAAAATACGACTCTTATATTATTTTCTCGTTTTGTATATTTTACCACTTTTTATAAATTATATAATTTTTTCTCTACATAAATATAGAACTATATGTAATACAACACCACAACCTTGACATTGCATTCAGGTGTAATAAGTCATAAGATTGTAAACATAACTGTCATAAATCTAATCTTAACCACAGATAAGACTTCACAGTCAGAACCACTTGAAAAAATTATTTGCTTATTATGGAAACGACTTTATTACCAGTAGCAGACTTCTATTTTCTTTATATATAAAGAATCAATAATTTAATAATATTGTTATTTTGTCTTCCATCATTTCGCGATATAGATATATAAGTAACCTTTATGGATAATGTGAAAACTCTTAATCAAGAAGATTTCCTTCATATCCTCTGATATGCATTGATGGTAATCCAATTTGATTTTTTCTTTAATTACATTTTTAATCTAAGAACATAATGTAGTATGTATGTAAGCGAGAATTAATAATATCCAAAATTTTTAAAACAGTTTCAAAAGATAAATCGTTTTAAGAACTTTATCTCTTTCCTGCTTCGCTGTCTCGTTCCAGGAAAGAGAGATAGACCCAACGCCATCCGCCTGCCATATTTTTATTTAATCCGTATTAATTATTAAATAAAATTTTAATTGTGGTTATTATTTATTTTTTTCATAAAAAATGACATTTAATTTTATTAAAAAGTTCGCCTTGAAGGAAAAAAAAAAATAAAAGCGGAATTAAAAAACAAATTATGTACTTTATTTTCTAGAAATTCTCAGCTAATTTTTATAAGGTTTTCTATTGTTTGATTAATATTAAAACTGTTTATCACAGTTATGGTGATATCTGATTTAGAAGAAAGTCATTAACTTACTTAGAGGTAGCTTAAACGGTAATAATTGGCAATAAAATTCTTGATGTCAGGAAACATTACAAATAAAACTAGCAAATATGACTCATTAAAATTACATGGTTTACTATCATGATTTATTATGCAATATTTTTTTTCCTCATCTCATACTTATAACTCGTATGTTTCAGCTATTTTTTTTTCAATTAAAATAAGAGAATATTTAAAACATTACAAGATAAAAAAATTAATTAAAGTGATGCACGTGAATAACTGCGGAATTATCCTTATCAATAATGCAGAGATAAACTTGAAAGTGGGTCAGGAAAAAATATTCTAAGAAAGGAAAAAGATTTGTAGCATTATAGATAATGCGAGAGGGAAAAAAAGAAAAAAAAAATGACTGCAGAAAATGAATACTGCCATCAATTATCTGCTATGGCAATATTCACACATGCTGGCAATTATTTTTCAAATGCGTTCCAGTCTAAGATCTGTGTTCATAAGTTAAGCATATACTTTTCCATTTATTGCTTTGAGCAAGTTAGACAATATTTTCAAAATTTTAAACTTTTTTTTCTCAAATTTATACGTGTCATTTCTTAAATGATTTTTTTATAATGCAAAGAATCTTCTGATCCTGGAATAGTGTTTTTTATATATAGTTATAAATAGAAAGTGTGGGTCAGTGTTAGAAACAGCATATAAATATTTGGTCAAGTCCTACTTTACATTAAATAGATCCGGTATTTTTCCAAACATTAAAGCTAGTTTCCTCATAATAAATTTTTGCGAAAACCTTTTTATCACTAAATAAATATTCTCACACATTCATATTTATTTTCTTTTAGGTTGCAGACGGTTTATGACTTTATAGACTTTTAAATTATTATCGATTACTAAAAAAAAAGAAAGACATTGAAATATTTTTTCTCCTATTATTTTTTGGCAATATCATTTTTATCAAAAGAAGAAAAAAAAATCTTTTGATTTCGGATACTTCTTCTATATTGCTGAAAATTTTTAGATAAATAAATTATATAAGTAAAATGTCATAAGTTTTTATAAAGTCCATAACTACTGTCAGCGGCTATGAGATATTTTATATCTAATTAGACAAACCAAAGCGATAAAACTAGACTGAGTGTAAAACTCTACGGAAATGTTTTGCCAGCACCTGTAATCTCATGTTAGCCTAAAACTAGAAACTAGTAAACTAAAACCGAAAATAAACTGTTTTAATAACTATATATAGGGAGATGGTCAGGGTTGCGGCCCTGACCATCTCCCTATATATCAATTTTTACGGTCAACTATACATACATATATTTTAATAACTCTTTAAGCAATCGATTTTGAAGTCGTGTCACGCGAGTTTTATTTTTGTCTTCAAGAAATGAATCATATATTTACAAATCAACATCAGAAACCGAAGATAAGATATGTTATAAAAAATATTTTCAACTATATATTTTATATTTCTACGGAAGAAGTGTTCATCCACTACACATGATATGTTACCTTTATTTATTTTGAATGATATTATTAGTTTATATATGTATATATGTAGATATGTTCATATATATTCCTTATAAGCAGATTCACCAAAATTCGTCCCCACATGGGATGCCGAAGTTATCGAAGGGGACTTGATGGACACGACTGACCCAGTGGCTGGGTAGTAAAGGGGTTGCTCGAAGAGAAGAGGGATGTTTCAGAACAAGGGAGATAAAGAATCGATCCCCCAGCGCTCAGAGCTTTAATTTTAAAGATGTACTCATTTGGAAAATGAGTCGACATGATTAGTACTGACCATCCGGGGGATTCTTCATTGTTTTTTTTTTCCTTTTTCATAAAAGCCCTCCTCTCAAGCTGGCCTTTTGAACATCCTTTAAATAGGGGCTAGCGGTCTGCTGGAGTATTTTAATTTTTCAAAAAGCACTTAAACCGTTCCTTACCTAGGGTTGGATGCGAAGCTCCGTTAGTAAAAATGCCCATCGAGTTAAGAGATTGCTAAGTATTATTACTAATTTATATTTCCTCTGACATGGAAGTAAAACTTAATAACAATAATTATTAATTATTATAGTTACCAATAATATTATTATGATCAGTTTTATGGATTTAAAATGGTCTCATCTGATTCTGTTTACTAGAATAATAAATTAAATATAAAATAGTATGTTTTTAAGATCTGATTTGATTTATATATGCGCAAATTCTAGTTTAATTGTACAATATAATCGACTATTTTATAGTCTTTATTTAAATATTATACTATTTTAAATTCATACAGTATTAAATATTTTAGGATATGTTTGTTCGAAATCACTGGAAATTTTCTCCAGTTACATTGCAGCTCGGAATGGGTTGTATTGTTACATGATGTATGGGCTACAGAATCGATTAACCTCATGGGGTGCAAGTACAGTCATTATTCACAATCGATGAGGCTACATTTATCTAAAGGGAGGGGAGGGGGGAGCTAAATCGATTTTATAAATTTATAAGTTACAGTTTACTGGAACTAGCTTTAGCAATTTGGCATAGGGGGTTTAGTAATTTTAAACAAATAAAATTATTGATCTCCGATATGACAATTATCGTATTCAAATATTTATGTAATATTAGACAATAAAATATTGTCTTCTGTTAATTTTAGCTTTACTGGAGTATATACTTAATGAATTCTGCGATTATTTTAATTAAATAGTGATCGATGTTTAGGAAGAATTTTAAAGTAAGATCTATAAAATATGTCAATTTTTAATAAATATTCATCATTTCGAATAATCCATTGATTTTTAAATATTGATTAAGTTTTTAAGTATTATTATACATATTAACTTAATAAACTATTTGGTCCAACTTAGGAAAAATGTTTAGTACAATAAAACGAAATTGGAGGTGGATAATTTAAAAAAAAACAAAAAAAAAACGCATTTTTATTTTGTTAGAAATATTTTAGAAACAAAAATCATAATAATTCATCTAAACATTTTATAGGTAAATATGAGAGTTTTCTTTTTAAAAAAATATATGACAAATAATTATAATGCTCACATATCATTTTTACAAAATACATGAAAAAACAGGTTAAACATTAGATAATTTTACGATAGGAGAGATTGTTGCAAAATGACTTTGTGAAAATAATTACTTATCGCGATTATTATTATATTCTTGTGTAATTAAATAGATAGAACTGCCTGTTTCGTCAGTTATAACAATTATTATTGTTAACTTCTTTATAAACAATATATTATATATTGATT
>NW_027116286.1:578516-579247 GCF_000696795.3 Halyomorpha halys
ATATTTGGTTTGTGCAGTTAGTGTTTTTAGGTTTCCCAGTAGTCGATGGAACATTTATTTTGTTACAAATAAGACATGTGACATCGTCTGGAAGTATTTTTCATTGAAAACGCCTTCTTAATGTAAATTTGAGAAAATTTATTAGAATTTTTTAAACATTTTTTACATTTTCCCCTAAATATGAAGATGTTTAATTTATTGAGAACGTATAAAACATATAATAAACTTTTAATAACCATTTTTTAAAAATTGATGATGCGTTTTTAACTACTTTCCATCTGTAAGTGGCAAATATATTTTTTTTTAATTTTCTTTTTTCTTTTTCTCAAAAACTTTATTTATTGATAGATATTACAATCTGCCACACAGTTGTGAGGAACAGATGATAGTGATGAATGATCACATTCATACTAAAATAAAATAAAGTAAGAATTAAAAATAAATGAAAAAAAAAATATCTCTTAAAATATATATAAACAGAAGAATAAAGAAAATAAATTTTATTTTCTAACAAATAATTATTTTATATTATCACAAATATATGATTGTTGTTGTGAGTACTATCTTGAACAAATTAGCTACTGGATCAGAAAAACTAAGATAGGAATTTTTCTCAGCATCTTTTCCTTATCCTTGTAAAAGCCTAAGGCGTGTAAAAGCCCGAGAAATAAAGACTTTCATTAGTAGCCATTTCCCTTAAAAGAAAATTAATTTTTAAAGCACCTTTCTCC
>NW_027116286.1:579297-599178 GCF_000696795.3 Halyomorpha halys
AACCCTCCCCCCCCTACCCTACCACTTCAGCGTTGATAATTCCTGATTACTTTTATTTTACCGAGGGCAATGACGTATTCAAAAAGTGGAAATCCCTTATTGGATCTGGGAGCTTCTTCCAGGTTATTGCATTAGCATTCAACCCCTGGGCACCTTGGAAATTTTCTCCGGCTTAAGTGAGGGGGGGGGGGGTGTCGCCGGGCGCTGGTAGAAATGAATTCAAAACTTATCCCATCTTTCATTATATTGCCTTTCGTTATATTGCATTTTGGACGCAAATTAAAAAAATATTTTTTCCCCGAGGCCTCTCTTCCAAGTGCCTGTGATTAAGTGTTAATAAATCCCCCTCCCTCCTCACTATGGTAAAAATTTTAATATATGTTAATCTGGCTGGGATTTTTCAGGACCCCATGAATATATTTGTGACCTTCTGTAAATGGAAAGCTGGAATGAATAATCAAAACTTTTTTTTATCATTATTATTTAATTTTTAACTGCTTGGATGGATTTTGATTGTCAAAAACAAAATAAAAAAATATAAAAATCAATAGCAATTTAAGTGAACTTAATCAACATTTTCAAAGTAAATGAAGTAAAATATGTTCAATATATAAAATGTTAGAAATGTGAAAAAAATATTAACAGTATAAAGGCTGCGAAAAAATTAGTTTAACTAACTTATCAATTTTAAAAGAAGTAATTATTATGTGATGTTGGTTATGTATCACACATTTTTCAGATATAATAATTAATTTCTTGTAACATTCACTTCAGTTTGTTTAAAAGCAATCTAAGTTTATTTTTATTTCCATTTATTCAATTTCATAAATGCTTTAGTTACATAAAATTAAGTTTCTTTTTTTTTATTAATATTATAATCATTAAGTTCATTAGTGTGGAGATGTTGATGGGAAATGAATTGATCGACAAAATAAAAAAAAATATGTATACAAACTGTTATATGAACAAATGGACTTACTATAATTGAAAAAAAAAACATAAATAATAAACTAATTTCTGAAATTGGAATGGTAACAAGTAGAGTAGAAAATGTATAAATAATTGTGTAATTCCCATTCAGAATTTTTTTTAAATAGATCTTATCTCGTTTGCATATTTTCCGTTTTTATAATCAGTAAGAAGAGGTGAAGGCTAAAAGCTAACCACAAGGCAAGCTGATCATTATTTCATGAAAATTTTTACTTCCCCGATTTTTTACCCTTTTTCTTTTCTTTTTTTTTTCCTACGTTAATGTAAAATTCAACATTGACCATGAGATTCCCCCCAAGTGGAAGAAACAGACAGGAAACTTCCTCCACCCCTAGTGAAAGAATGTTTCAGTTCAGGTCCGGGATTCACATCAAATAAAAAATTCAACCCCCTCTTCCAAAAAGAGTAGTCTCTCAAATAACAAAAATGAAATTATTTTTGAAACTGGGGGGGGGGGGGGTTAGGGTGCTTAAAACTTTTCTAAAAATTCTTTTAAACCCCTTGCTTCGGATTCTTCTACCAAGTTCAACATTTCACGGTGTATTTCCTCTTTGCCCTCTATCTGGATTTTGTTTGTAACAAGATTTATTATCACAAAAATTAGACATGGGAATTAGGTAGTTTTAAAAGATTTATATTACCTAAACTATAAATTGACAACGGAGGAAGATGTAACATCATAAATTAAAACTATGCTCTATACATCCTCTCCGTATTGTCCTTCACATCAAAAAATATCTACTGATTATTTTTTTATTTGTTTTAAATTTTTGTAGTAGATTGATTTTCAGTTTTACTCACTCATTAAATCTCTTGATGCTCATATTTTTTTTTTTAATCTGCTATTAATAATTAATGATTCATTTTCATATTTCATTTTCATAATAAAAATGTTTATTCAGTTAAATATTCATTAATATTTGTTAGGAATATTTTGTTGTTTAGAGTAAATTATTAGCTAGAATAAAACTATTTAAAGGCAAATCCAATCGAATTAGTATTTTATGTAAATATTTTTATTTTTAAATTATATACTTATGATGACATATATCAAATGTATTTTCGACTATCATCACAGTTGTCAGGAGAGACTTCAAAACTCCAACAATACTTTGCGACAACCCTTCCGGGAAAAGAAAGAGGTCGTTAAAACAGTAGAAAGAAGAATAATAAAATGTTCGAAAACTTTTCCAACGGACAAAAGTCCAATTATTTTTTTTACTGGTGCCTAGAGCAGTAAACGAATTAAGGAAGCATTGAGTTTTATTATTGGCGGGTACAATGGGCGGGCTGGGACCAGGGCTAAATGGATTTGCGCGGGAGTTACTCATTGGAAGGAAAAAATGGAAGGGTAATAGTGAAGTTTGCAAGGGCTTCAACTTTGGAGTGGCCTCTGGAAAAAGAAAGTTCTTATCGGGTTTTCCTCTATCGGACAGGTGTTCTATTTTTTCTCCCTGAGTGGTTTTGTTTTCATAGAAAATAAAGACTTTTATTTTTTAAGGAGAATGCATTCGGTTCAATAGAGAAATTATATGAAGTAGTTATTAATAACCAAATTTGTAATATTAATAAAGTTAAGATATTCTAGGCTGAAAATTATTATTTTTTTAATTTTGGTTTCGTTTTTAGCTAATGTATGATTTTTTGTTTCTTTTAAATATATCATATTAACCGGCTCTCCCATGACTAGGCCCAGACTAGGACGGATAAGAGAGGTTTTATTACACTCATATTTGAGAGGCTACAGGCTTTTTTTTTGTGATCTTCCAATGTCTAAACAACATTTGTTTATTACTATAAAACATGGTTCCGAAATAGCTGATTTTCCGAACCGCCTCGGATATAAACCTCCCCTATTCAGCGCTCGTTTCCAAAATACAAAAACTACCCTTACGAGCTAGCACAATGGATAGCCTAGAACCTAATGGAGAAGCCCTGTTGGTACCATTAGCTAATGCTAGTTCATCAGGGCAGGCCCATTACACATCCATTATATCAATAATCGCTCCTAGAATTTGATCACATAAAGCAAATTTGCGATATCACCTCTCTGTTCCAGCGTCCATTGTAGTCTGTCTTTAATCAATCATGTCTTACTCTCTGTATTAGCCGGAATCAACTTTTACAACATTTCCAAATCAAAATATTTTGGGGTATATCTTCAACTGGTCCTTTCATCTCTGTTATTAATTTTATTTTATTTTCCATAACCGTGAGAATAAAACATTATGACCAATAAAAGAAAAAAAAATCAACTCCACTCTAGAAAATTGAAATTTTTTACAATTTTTAAAGATATGTTACAAGGCAGAAAAAAAAATCGTTCTATGACTTTTCTGTGCCCTAATAAGTTTCGATTGACAGCTTCCCGACATTCAAAATGGAGGACATCCTGAAAAAAAAAGAATATAAATGAAGTGAAAATTGCTACTATCGACTTTTTCCGCGAAGAACGGGGCGGTTCGAGGAGGACTCCATTGTGAAAAATAATTGTGGGATCAGGAAGCGGTCGGGGCCCCCCCGGGGTGACAAAAGGAAGCCCCAGCATTAGATGGAATTAAAAATATTACAGGTCTTTACTTTGTCAATTCTCACAGGCGAGGGGAATATTGACAGGGTGTCTCGGCAGGGAATAAAGGGAAATTATTCTTTTTAAAAATTCCCTTCTATTGCCCTCCCCCAATGAAAAAAGTATTCTGTTATTAAAGGAGATTTACTCCCTCTAAGACTGCAACATTACATTTTTTTCAATTTCTTTTTTAGTCTTTTCCTCCGATCCCACTGCTTCCTCGATAGCATTACAGTCGCTAACGGTTATATTTTGCAAATGCGGCAATAGAGCCTTGACAAATCGTCGCTGCTTAGGGACAAGGCAATAAAAGTATTTTTTTTTTCTAAAGCCCCTAAGCACAACCCCATCCTAGTTGCCTCCTAGAGGGGTCTGGGTTATAACCATTTTTTTTTTCCTGGTTTCATAATCATTAATTCTCTTTTAGGACCTTGGACGAGATTGTATCCTTAACGAGTGGCAATTTTGTTTATGTTTCATGACTTCATAATTTGGAATTTCTTTCAATTAAAAAGCTTATAAAAATGTTGATATGAGATATAGGAATAGCAAAGATCACAGACTCTCAAATACTGCGCCTAAATAGATTAATATCGTATAGAAAAACAATGCAAATCAATTAGAGAAATCAGAAAATTCTAAAGTTAATTATTGATCTAACAAACAGTACTATTTTAAGGTTTTCTAGACGACACATAAAATCTGTCCCAACGACCTCTTTTAACTGTTAAAAACTGCATAAAAGTGCAAAATGCCAGCTTCTACCAATTTTCGACAGACAACAGTGTTAGCAGGAGCATATCTTCTATTTCCACATTCCGTAATTTCACACATTCCGGGCTTCAAGTCACTTTTTCAGTTCGTAACAATTTAAACATTTTTTATATTTTAAAAAAGATTTTTTAATTATCTTACTTTATAACATATATTTTCATTGTTAAAATGATATTATCAATCAAGCAACATTTTATTCTGTCCTTATTATATTTTTTAGTCATAGCACATAGTTTTAAATCAATTAAAATTATTTATGGTATCTATTTATTATTTATTTATTTAATTCATTTTCTTAATTATAGAAACTTTTAACATTATTATTTCACTACTAGGGTGAGAATAATTACACATCTTGTCTAATACCTCAAATTATGAAACAGAATGTGCAGGTTTTCATCATTATTTAAAAAAAGTTAAAACATTTCCTTAGATGTTTTTAATATAATATAATGTGAAATATTAATAATTCGAGCGAAATGCATTAATATGGAATTTTTAAAAATATTTCTGTGCCGAATTACCCCCCTTCAGTCGTATATAAATATGAAGTATTTTTGTTTTCAATAATATTTTTAAATCTGACTTTTTGGCGGGAGTCCAGACCGGCTCGGAGACCAGCTGTAGATCAACCTATATATATTAGCGTATTATAACCGGGGCCATTTTTAATCTTGGTTGGAGGCTGCAACTCTAGGAATTTTAAATTATTAGCTGTGTGCAGTTGTTAATTTTTCAGTTTGGTTTATTGCCCCAATTTATTATTATTGGGTTATGCATTTATCTCGCGAACACAAGCCAAAATAAATTTCAAACTGCAGCAAAGTAACTGCATCAATTGTGAGAGGAAAAATATATATACATCATATTGCCCTTAAAGATTATAAACCCAGTTTATTTCATAAAAAAAAAGTGTGAGTGAGCTTTTATTTTCGGGAACTAGGAACATTGTATTTCATAAACAACCTTATTATTGAAGCTTATAAACTTCATTTAGTCTAGGGATGTTTATTTGAATACTTATATTTAAAAATAGAACTACTGAAGTATTGTATAATGTTTGCAGAAGAGTTAGTTCTTCTATCTTATCTCTGAGTCGTAAAGTATGTCGAGAATAATATGTTTCCAGTTCAGGGGGTCATCTTCGTTTTATCATTGTTACTATAATTTCAATTTCATTATCTTTTTTTTCTTTATGGATTAACTATTTCCTGTAATATTTATTTGTTCGTTAATTGGGTTTAACGCTCTTATACACTTCAACTCGGGCAGAAAAAGTAATCCATGTAAGTTCAAGAGTCCTAACCCAACCGCCACATCTTATATTTATTTCACTCTTTAATATATACATATTCCATTTATAAATTATTTAAATCATAAGTCAATTGTTGAATAATTAAATTTGGAGAAATATTTACAATTAGATAATTGTACACAAATTATCAACACTTGTTTGTATAAATTATTTCTTACAATTAGAATTTTTATTTAACTTTACTACCCTTTCAGAAAATAAATTAAAAACACAAATAGGAATAAGTAATATGTAGTATATTCATAACTAATTCAATTTAATTTATATATTTATATAATTAACATACCGATATTTAAATAAATAAATATTTGGGATTGGAGTGGTGATTAATATTTTTTATAAACAAGTTTCATTTTTTTTGCCTGAAAAACAATAAAAGTTATGAAACGTATTATTATAGAATTTAAATACTTTTTCTACTTTTTTTTTCTATTTCTATTGTTTTACTGATTTTTTGTTAAATATTTATTATTATGTGGTATTTTCAATTTTCTTTGTATTTTATATATTTTTTTTACTTTATTCAATAGTTTAAAACATGAACTTTAATTCTTTGTGTTAAACATTAGTGGTTAAAATATATGACCACTATCATTAACCAATGTCTGTGTGATTGAAAAATTAAAAAAAAAAAAAAATCGTCATTCAACTTTTTTTTTATATTTATTATTATCGGGTATTTAAAATTTACTTTGCGCTATCTTAATTTTAAGTTTTAAAAATGCGCTATCTTAATTTTAAGTTTTAATTTAAGTTTTAAAAAAATTGGTAAAAACTTTTAATTTTTTTTTTTACTAAGCACTTACTTTCTAAAATGAAAGAAAAATACCACATTTTATTGATTTAGATTTTTTTTAAGCTACTTGTAATTTCTTATAAATTTTGGTATTTTTTAAATTAGTAAATTGTAAAAAAAAAAAAAAAAATGAGTTTTATATATTTTTTTTATTTATCTGAAATCCTTTTAAGTGAACTACTGGTTATTGTAAGAAATAACTTATTTTTAAGGAAGTTTACATCCAAAGAGCTGAAATATTAAATTCGCCCCACTTACATTTCAGAAAACTTCCAAAGAACTGCAATCCAATTCTGGTTGAATAATACAGAGCTGACGTGAAAATCCTCATTGCCCCTAATCACGGAGCGTCCTTATGCATAATGAGTAGGCTACCTTGACAAGTGGTCCTCGATATAAGTATAGTAAAGAAGACCACTAATCTTCCAGGCACTTATTGCCCTTTGATAAAGAAAGGGAAGTATGGAAATTGGTCCTATTGGGAATGGAATTGTGAACTCATTCGGTTGCCCATATGTTCAGTTCTCACCCGATAACTAAATTACAGGCCGATAAAAGAATTATTGCCTTGTCATACAGATGCTCCCCCAAATTGGCTCATTATTATCAATAGTATCGGTGTCAGGTTCCTTTGAATCCACCGCAAATTGTAGGTGTATCAAAACCGTTTTAGTCCCAAATCAAGAGTGTCAACACGCTAGGCGACTTTATTCGCTTTTATCTCGTGTCCATTGACTTAGAGCTTACACGCGCCATACAATTGGATTGGAGTCAGAAATGACTTCACAATAATACAAAAGGATAATAAGAAAAAAATCCGTAACAATGCCACGAACGCACTGAAAAAAAAAATCCACTATTTTGGGTAATTATACCTATCTACATGGCCGTACCCACAGAGAACTAGAGTGGACAGCTGCCCCTTCCCTAGAAGTAAAAATAAGATTAATTTAATAAAAATTAAATTTCATGAATGATTTTAATAACTAATAAAGCACTGCTATAAATACATATAAGTTTCTTAAGTTTTTGGTTTCATGCCTCCTAGTTTTAACCCTCGGTACGCCCTTGCATATAGAAACACAAATTAAAAAAAAAAAGTATAAATGCATGATTAAATCTCAAGTGAATCTCAAGACCATCGAAATTGCTACAGTAGCTAGCAAAAGACCACTATATAGTAACAAAGATTGCTATATGATAGATTAAAGAGAAAAACCATTAAGATCTAGATGGATCTCATGAAAAAACAGAAAGCTTGCCTTAAACTGAAATCACTATGCAAATCTCTTCCTTTAGGATAAAAAACAGAATTTTCTTCACTCTTCAGGGAGCATTGAAGTCATCGAGATTTAGTAAATAATATAGTTTTAAATACTTTACGGTCAAACGAAAATAAAAAAGTTATTCTAAAAATTATTATAAACTATTATTAAGTTTACTTTTTATTCTACATGTACGTGTTTACAATTTAAAAATCTACAATAATGTGAACAATCATCGACTGTTGTACTAAATATTTTTTAATTTAATTTTTATTACATTATTTAATGTTTTTTTCTGACAATATTGCGTTATTTATTACAATTAAACGTGCTCAAGTTGTAAAAAAAGAAAAAATAATAATTTCAAGCAAATTAAGACAAAAATTAAATATAAATATATTCTAAGCTCTATTTATTATGTTTTAGTTCAACGAAGAAGAAATTCTTTTCATACAAATGAAAATAATATCTTAAAAAAAAAATGTTAGCACAAAAATGTATTTTTTTTTTCTTAATTTGTAATTAAAAAATACAAAAGGCCTTGGATAAATTAAAATATTAATTTTATTTAACAAATATATATATATGAGGATGACCAATATTCTTTTATTTTGTATTTCATGTTTTATTGTATTTTAGTCTTAGTTTAACAAATCCTGTTGGTCTCTTATGTATGATTAAAAACAATTATCTGATTGGAAAAGTA
Source organism: Halyomorpha halys (assembly GCF_000696795.3). Classification (NCBI taxonomy): domain Eukaryota; kingdom Metazoa; phylum Arthropoda; class Insecta; order Hemiptera; family Pentatomidae; genus Halyomorpha; species Halyomorpha halys. The sequence continues at coordinate 587,713 of NW_027116286.1, forward strand.
CTGTTTTATTTTTATTTCTAATGTTTAATGCATTCCTTAACCAATGTTAAAAAAAAAAATTGTATTTAATTTATTACAATTTTCTGCTCATGGTCATAGTACTCCTAATGCCTGTTTTGCAAAATCTATAGACCTACAATTAAAATGACAGCTTTACCAATAGATGTCCTTGTCCAAGAAGTAAAATTAAGCAATTCACTCTTTAAATAAAGAGTTATTTTCATAAATAACACAGCTAGAAGTCCTGTTCGATTCATACACCATTACGTGTTTAAAGTAGGCAAAAGCACTTTAGTAGTCCTACCAATAGAAGAGCATCGCCTCTTTGACAAAGACTCGATCGACCGCCTCCTGCCGCGTCCATTGTAAAAATAAATGTAATATAACAATGCCGGCTACTAACCATTGCTATAAAGTAGTTCAAGGTGTTTCCTAAGCACCTTGGAGTACTCTCTAGTAAGATATATATGTATATATTTATACAATATACTGAGATGAAAAAAATCTAGTATCCATCTAAATATTTTCATAATTCAAGTGTCTACAGTTTAACAAAAAAATTCTGCCATTAAAGACAAATTAAAAATATATATTTAAAACCAGTTATTTAATAAATAATATTATTATTGTATTTACAAATACATTTAAAATGGCTCGTGACTTCGTTAAAATTGTTTTAATTTTTGTTTTTCTTCACCACTCAAGAGTTTCAATAGGTTTATATTATGAAAATGGAATTTTATATTAAAACAATGTATTAATATTATAAGTAAAAAAAAAATAAATAAATAAATTTCAAAAGCATGATTTAAAAACTATTATTATTTATTTATTTATTTTTTATTTATAAACTATTAATCAGAATGATTAAGAAAAAAAAATCCCTAGAACTACTTTAAACCCACATTTTGGAAAAATAAAACTATATAAGAATACTATTATTGTTTATAAATTGTATTTATAACAATCTAATTTCACCCACACCCACAAATATATTTATATATATTTCACATTTTTTGCCATTTAGAAACGGTTTTTTTTTTTTACTTTTACACTTCAGTATATATATAAAAAAAAATAAATTATAAGCAGTTTTTAATTTTTATTTAATTCATTCGAACAAACCTTTAAACCTTTCGGACAAAGGTTTTCTATAAATTGTTTCTTGGTATAATTAAAATAACTCACTTTTATAAACTTTTTGAGTATTTTACCAAAAATGTTTTTAAGTAAAAGAGTAAAACCCTGGTCATCTACCTAAATTATAAAAAAAAGGTTTTGTCTATTAAAAAAAAAAACCTAATAAATTGTATTAATGATTTTTAATACATGTGTGATTGTGGTGAATGAAAATTTGGAAAATAAAATACAAAATAATGGTTCTGAGTTGGTTATGAACACTTAATGATAGAAAATAAATATTTTCTTTTCATTATTTAATAACAATTATAGTAGTACCCTTTGTTTGTGTTTTCAAAATTTGTTTTTCTTCTCTCCCTGTAGACTATTATAACAATTATGTGAGCTGGCACCTCGATCTAGGGACAACAACCCAATGAACGGCTTTTATATACAAAAGGGCGAAATAGCCTGAGTAGAGGACAAGGCTATGGGGCAGTGCTAATTATGCAAACAAGGCCGGGAATTGCATGTGCACACAGTCACACACATGCACAGGGAGCCACCCCTCTAAAATGCAGTTAACCCCCTCCTTCCTGCAAAGCAACCCCTACCACACCATTGTATTTATGAGCAATCGATATTCCCAAGCCTTGTCACGTGTAGTGGGAGAAGAATCAGGAGTCCAATGTTATAATTGAAGTGGGGTAGGATATTGAAACTGTGAAGTTCGTATCCTAAAGAGCAAGTTAAATATATATATATATATGTTTTTCCAGATTTCCAACTTCATTCATAAAAAAATGCACACCTCTTGAGCCTTAATTCGTTTAAACTATGTTTCATCCTAAATTTGGATATAGCTTCCGTACTTCCGAAGACTCTTGAGAATAACTGAGTAGGAAACGTGGATGAAGAAGTATATAACCAAATCATAAGTTTGTATTATTCAACAAATAGCATAATCTCTGTGATAATTATGTCACTTGATTCATCATGCCACCAATTAATTTTTGTATATTATTTTATTATTCAAGCAGTAAGTAGCCCCTCAACTTGTAATTTTATAATTTAACTGCCGTCTTAGACATAAAATATGAACTACTTATTATTTCGCAGTTCGATTGAACACATGCTAATGAAGGCTAATATGCTAAGGAACATAAGCTATGTTAAATTTCGTTGAAACTTAATACTATACCTCAACATAAGCTATACTATAGCTTAATTCATGAAATGTTAAATATTAATTATACGTGTGAAAAGAATTGTGGTAATAATTAATGGCGACCGAACTGTTTGACGTTATTCCAGTAGAGTTTGTGTCCTTATTGCAGTTTTATTTACTTATAAAAATATTTATTAGCAAAATTTGTATTTTCGACGATAGATATTTGGTATTACCGTCGGAATAGGGATGCCCAAAGAGTCTCATGAGACACCGAACGTTCATACAAAAAAAAATATTTGAGCAAGAAAACTCATTAGCATCCGTTTCTATCAACCATTCTGTAATTTTAATATTAATTTAAAACCTAGTTTAAATCTCCATAAGTAATAAAAATATAAATTATTTTGCACCCTCGATGCAATTTTCAAATTAACTCAAAACATAACCTTTCGGCTTCAAAACTTGTTATGAGTTAACAGCCAACAATTTATTTGGATAGTAAGTAAAACTCTGTAGTAATATAATATAATTAATATAAAATATTAATATTATAATTTGATATAAAAATCGATATTATTTTCACGATTTAACATAATGAGGAAAAACAAAATTTGAGCACAGTTTATTTTGAAATTATTGTTTTCAAAAGGGTATAATTAAAATCCATGTATCAAAAATTAAACTTCGTATAATTCGCTTTTACAAAGTTGAAGGCTCTATATATTTAAGTTACATTATCCAATAACTTATGCAGGGTTGATGTAATTGATATCATTAATTAAACACGAATGCATTACATTGCATAAAAGCTTTACATTGTAGAGAATGGAATTTATCTGTCAAATATTTGTAGCGGTCCAATTTAGCAGGAAAGTGAGGGGAGAGTTAGCTGCTGTAGAGGGAATATTGTTAATAATTTACCGTAGGCGGGACAAATCATTGATTTAGCCGATCCCAACAACTGAGCACCCCCAGCGTTAACTATTGGATGTTGATTGTAAATAATTTTCAACTGTTCAACAACTGGAAGTTATATGGACGGTGCGAGTGTGCAATAATTCAGACGGGGTGCAATAAACTGCTGCACCGGCTAGGGGTGTGTCGGCCATGTCAATCAGAGGAACACGCCCACTGCACATGCACATGCAGCGGCCCCCACCCCGCCCCGTACCCCGCCTACCGTCCTCCGTCCAAAAAATTTTTTCGAAAGGGCACGTACCGTTAATGGGACTTTTGCGTAGGGTGCGTAATTTAATGTGTTGTCGCGTAAACTCGATAAATAGTCAGCAGTTACTGATGTATGCTTTCCAAGGGACACGCTGTCGAAGTGTGAAAAGATCATAACATCATCCTCTCCAAAAAAATTCCTCTAAGATTATATGCTGGCCAAGTGGAGACATCTGGCTCCAGCCTCTTGGACGCCGGCAGAAATGACGATATAAACAGAGAAAGAAGAGGGTGCTTTATGAGAGCCGCAGTAAAACGGAGCGGAGACAGAATTTTTAACCGCAGGAGCCGGCCATGAGCTATGATGAAGTCTCGTTAAAAATCCAACTCCCTCGTGGGAGACATTAACCTCCTCCTCCACCCCCCCCCCACCAACCTTCCTCCACTAGCGTCTTTAATTACAGAGTCCTAACAGCGGCTTATTACTCTACCGTTTTATATAAACACACCGGCGCCTTACTTTCTATTACTCATCTTATGGGTAAATATGATGCTGGAAAAATATAAACTATAAAATAACCTGATATTTCATTTTATGGCTCAATGTGGGACCCTTATTTTCAATATATTTGAATTTGTTCCAATTCATATTTCAAAATTTGAATACGATCTTCGTATACAATCCAAAATCCTTGATGTTCCTTAGTACGCCACAAATAAACTCATCCAATATCCTTACCCACCCAAATCCATTAGTTCTTTATCTCATCCTTCGCAATCCCTGATAAACTTCCGAGGTGTCTGAAAAAAATATGGCCACGGGATCTTCTAATTTAAAGCAATGATTGAAGCATTACCATTATTTGTTTTCTTCCCTGTCATCGTGTGCTCTGAAACATTTATTTATTGTATTTTTTTATAAAATTGTAAATTTCAATAAATAAAAATTATTATCAATAGAAGCCTCTATAGTTGTAATAATAGGAAGATGGCTTAAATACGCATACGTTACTTATTGAATCATTGATAGTGTGCATTTTCTATATTAAATAGCTCTGAAATTTGTTTATAAAATATTTTACCTTTAAAAACAGCATACATGTCAAAGCAAGCGAACTTTAATCAAGAAAGAAGTTTTTGTCAGCTTGAGTTACTTATAGAATGTTTAAATTTTAAAAAATAATGTTATTTTATTGGAAATAAAATTTTCTCGTGTCCCAGGATAGACGAAAATTATATATAATATACATATGTTGCAGAAAATTTAATAGAATATTTCTCTTAGGTTTACATTTATAAACGTAGAACTGAAAATAGTTGAGGAAAAAACTTCTATGTTTTAATTTTCAACTGGATTCATCTAAAACGCCTTAAAATTACTGTTAAATTCTAATTAATTAACTAAGATCCTTTTAAATTCAAATACAAACTTCTTTCTTCTGAAAATTGAGGAAAAAGTGTTGTACTTCGTTTTTTCTCTTTGGCCTTTCGAGAATATTGATAATGAATGATATATTGGTTTATGAACGCCTATGAATATTACAAAAGTCGAGACTTTTGCACTTAAATCCCAATTTTCCATCTACCATTTTGATAGGTTATACTATTTATAGAAATATATTAATTAGTTATTTTACAACTATGCCTTTTATAATTGTGAAAAACAAATATATATATATAAATAACACCCCACATCCCTCCTAAGTAGATCCCTCCTACGATTTGCTATTATCCTGAATATATAAAGATTTAATTATCAATATTAAAAATTATTAATATTTATTAAAAGAAATTAATAAAAATAATTTGAATATTTTCTCGTTAACCCCATCACAATAGAAGCCTGGAAGAGTTAAAGTGATGCATTTTTTTTTTTTTAAGAAGTATATAAAAATATTATTATTATTATTTTAAAAGATAAATGATATCATACCTTATTTCCTCTGAGCATGGATAACAACCATTGTACCAGAGTGGAAATAAATACGGAAACCGTCGTCTTGACAGGTGTAAGAATAAGGTAGAGTGGGGGAGGGAGTGCTGAGAAACGAGGTGGAAAATACCGCAACATGAAAAGAGAAAGACAAAAAAGGTACTAACTAATTCTGAGGAGTTTTCTCCGAGTCCAGTCACGACCCGCGGACAACCCCTTGGGGAAAAATCCAGATGGTTTTTCCTTTATAAATTGGATGGTTTCTGGGAGGGGGCGCCCTGAGTAAAATATTGCATATTTACCATCAGCCCCTTCTACGTGATATATTTTTTATTGCTCTGATAATTCCGGATCTTCCAGACTTATTAACGGCACGGAAAATTGTGTTTAATATTTCCTCTTTTGTAGCCTTAATATGCAATTTTTTATTCCTAAGCCGTTCTCGGAAATTCGAAATTATGCTTTGTTATTATAACTTTTTTTCAAAGCTTATTCCAGTATTATAAACAATTTATGTGTAATTAAAGTTCGAATAAATATTGCTTCAAGAATAAAAATAATTTTCAATTTCTAAACGTAATTATAATTATTGTTTTTTGTATTGTAAAAAATATAGTGTTACATTAATGGAAAATCCTGGTACTTTTTTAAAAATTTACAACTGTATTTACATGAAAATAATAGGTGTATATGTGATGTTAAATTACTTTGGTATTAACATTTCTACATTAGTTCTCGAGGCCATCTTCTTTTCAAGCTCCTTAGAGGATTGTCAGGAACGGAAAAGGAAGAAAGGTTAGAAACTAGTGGGTTAGGGTGGTTAGGAAGTTTATAATGGAAGGATTAATAACTGGTTCGGGCTAGATTGTTTACATATGGAAAGGTCTTTAGGGATGATTTAGTTGAGACAAAGTAGAGACCATTGAAGATTTTATAAAGGATTTTTGTTTGTAAGGATTGGATACGAGAGGAATTCACGGGTTTAGTAGAGCCACAAAGCTCAACTCCGTATATCCAGCTAGTTCCTTATATAGTCATGTAGATCAGTCTCTTATAATGGATTGGAAGTTAGTTACAAAGAAGAGAGTTTCAACCTAATTCTCTTGGAACCATATATATCTTCTTCTAGTTCATTATTTTTCACTTTTTTGGCTCTTGCTTTGTAAATATTTTCTGCAGCGTACTGTTAATTACGTTATAAAATAAAATTAATGCTTTTGTTTATTTTACTTTCCTGATTGTTATATTTCATTAAAATATAGATAACGCATTTCAAAATAATTGTCTAAAGACGTTCTCTCACGTCTTAAAAGCACTAAAGTAAACAATTTCTAACAAATTAAGTAAAGAAGGCAAAAGCTTAAAAAAGAAAGCCTTAAGTGTCTCAAATGAAATGGTAAAATATTGTTTATGTTAGTGATGTTTTGTCACTATTTAGTGAATTTTATGAGCCTGTTGATGTGAGATATGCTTTCTCTAGATTTATAAATTCGTGACTTACTAATGGCTTAATTAACAATACATGTTCCGTAAGTTTTTTACTCTACCAATCCTTATTCATACTAGCCGTACATTCGTTGAAATTTCATCACAGTTAGTAACCCTGCCATGAATAACAATATCTATCCACACTGCCTTCATGATAAGACCATACGGATCGAATCCAGATGGCAGTTGCATTATTAACTTTACTTCGTCATGGGCCGATAGTCAACCGATTTCGTAATTGAAGTCTTAATTAATTACTTTAGGACTCTTGGTGATTATCGTTCAGTAAGGAACCATTACCAGTGGTTGCGACGAAGGAGCGAATCCCGCCACCAGTCCTACCAATTACCCGATTATAAGCCTGTTCATTATTGACGTATAAAATACCCTTCAGTGACAGAAGGTAGAACCCCTAATCAAGCATGAATGAGTGTTATTGTTCATTAAATATGCCTTTTCAGTTGCGAGTGTTATACATTATTCGACATATTTTGCCTTCTCTTTTTTCAAATGACACGTTTTCCATGTGAAGTCCGACCGCAAAACTGTTGGAACACTGCTATTGCCTGCGCCCAAGATTGCTGGACAATTGAGTTGACATGCGTACTACAAGGTATAGCATTGTGTTCTATGTTATGCCTATCATCGACTCTCAATTTAGAATAAAGCAGGTGGTCAAACGTATCCCGGTTTTTTTTCATAAATAAATAAAGGATTTCAGGATTCTAGTTCAAGTAACATAAATTTCTTTTGTTTTAAGGTCGGATATAAAAATAATAAAAAAAATGATATTAATGCTAAAACCAACTTAGTTGATTCATATAGCCAACATCGTTAGGCTTATATCAGCACACGCTTTTAATTTTTATCTTGTAATTCTACTCGCTAGCGTAAAAGTCTCAAACTTATTACCATTTATTTTAGAAATAGTTATCGTAAAACAGGATCAAATTACTTATTTTTAAAAAAGAGGCAACAAATAATTGTTAACGTATAGTATCATGGTCATAAAAACGAAGGTTCAAGTCTCTCAATTAGCAGTAAATCACGAACTAAGATCATTTGTTCATTACCAAGAGTCCAAAAACAATCACTCGAAGACATCTCAACTCGTACTCGAGTATGAATTCTTTCCTTTGTCTGTCCCAATGCTGGCTAAATTGGTTAAACGGTTGGAAATTTACACGTATTTGAGATAATTGGGCCTTTCTTTCTTCCAATTAATTCTTTATCGCTTGCACAGACAACGTTTGCAGTATATTGTCATATTATTCTTTACTGACTTGCATTCTTTAACCTTGTGTTTAACTGTACTAAGAATTAAGCTTCAAAGCCTCTTTATGACTCGACAGCTTGTTACACATTGGACGAAATAACCGCCTACACCATTCTACCATCAAGTCTCCAACTATGCAAGCCAATTTACAAGACAAGGAAGAGGACGAGGAATGACTATGTCGCCACGTACCCAGGCGAATATTAGGCACGCCGCGGTACAACCTGTTTGTGCGCAAACAGACTCAGGCCATATGGGGCGGGAGAGAGTGCACATACGATTTGAATAGGAGTACACAATAAAACATGTGTTGAGCGAGTCTTCCCTTTTTACCTGTTAAGCCCCGCCGTGGAAGGACTTTGAATATGTTATCCTGCCTTAACTGAGCCCGATCCTCCGCCGCAGGGCCTCTATTGCATTATTCAAGTTGCAGTTCTAAATAATGGCCCAGTCCTCGGGTGCAGTCGTTGTCTCCCTTCAAGACTTCGGAGTACATTGTATGACATGACAGCCCGGCCGCCATAGTTTTATTTATACTCTTCTCCCATCACCACGCAATAAATTTCTTGCGGTTAGTTTAGTAAGATTGTTAGATAATGCCGGAATCCAATCAGTATTTAGGATTAGAATCATAACTATTAAAACTATATACATTTGCATAACATCTACAGCATTAGGTAACTCATTGGCATATTTCATTAAGGTATTTATAAAGCGATCGTAATAATATCCGCCTATATCTTAACTTAATAAATACAAATTATTCAGATAAGGGAATACCGAAGGGGAAAAAAATCAGAAAAATAAGTTTGAAGGGTATCCTCTTCTTGACTTTTGGAATTAAAAAGCCGTTTTAATAAAATCCACTTAGAGGCAACTTTTCATTGGCTGTGTCTGGAAAGAATTTTCTAATAAATGAGAGAGTACCCCTCGCTTTGGGCCAGTGGAGGTCGAACAAGTCCGGAATTATTGTAAAAAGTCTTAAGGAAGAGGAAACATGGAGGGGGGAATTCTTTTGTGATTTGCTTTTTACCTGTGCTCTCTGCCTTCTTTAGGAAGGAACTCTTGTCTCCTTAAGGGGAGTTGTTTTGCTTTTTTTATTTCTTAGAGCTCAATGGTGGGCAATTAGAAGGAATGGCGGGTTGTCTTTTGCTTATGGGAGTAACGTTTCGAAAAGAATATAAATAAAAATTATTGTAATAGGCATGTTAATTTTATAATTATAATTATATTTAAAAAATATTAAATTTTAATAGTGGTACTCATCATCGGAAAATTAGGGGATGATCATTGTTGAGATTATTCTTTTCTTTTAAGCTTTAACTCTTAAGTCTATATTCAGCAGTAAGCCGATAAAAATTAACCTATTATGCCAATATAAATTTTTTCACAGCTAGCAGCATTATCCTGACAATTCATCGTTAATTAATTATTTCGTTTCACCTTCAAATCTTCACAGCGGTCTTTCACAACATAGAGGTTCTTCGCACGGCAATCGGACACAATCAGAGAGGTCTAACTTCACAGTGAACCGTTGATTCTGGGTACACACCTGACTAGTTTTGGCGCGCACAGAGGCACAAGGTCTTAATTAAAAGGACTTTGTGTTCATCAGTTAGCTTCGATCCTTACATCACAAATTAGTCACCTTTGTGAAGATTACAATAATTTGTTTGTAAATTTGGTATACCATATATTAAACCATTATTACGTTTCTTATGAAATAAAGAAACAATAAAAATTCATAACAAATTACCACGCCTTTTCAGACTAATTAATTTTTTTTTAAATATTGATTAGTAAATATTAAAATCAAATGGTTAACAAATAAAAAAAAAAAAAAAAACCAATATGAGATAATAGGTCAAATGTAAAAAATATATTATAACCATTTTATTACTTTTGAAAATTAAACTTAATTAGTTTTCACACACAGGTATCTTCAACATTCACTTTTATCTTTCAGTTTACATATACTTTATCAAAATTAATTATTAATTTTAACATTTAAATTACCCTTCCAGTCAAATTTTGAGACCACTTCAAAGTTTTGAGGAAATTCTATGCATTGTGTAACAAAACAAAACTAAAATTCGTCTACATACGAAACTTTATTACGACAAAAATAATATAAAAGTATATAATTTTAATGAAACATAGAAATAACATAAAATTAAACTGATTAAATTAATAAATAAAATTAACCTTTAACTTATTTAGTTAGCAGCTCGATTAAGTCCTTAACTTTGTATTTTAACTCACTTCCAAGAGTTTCCAAAACTAATGGTTAATAATGATTAATGGCTAAAATTTATAAACAAATTTTATTCATTTATTGAACTCCTTTACCAACATTTTCATATACATATATATTTTTTTATATCTTTATAATTTTGCTGCAATAATAGACAAAGCTTAATAGAATTGAGGGGAAAAAACCAAACAAATATATTGGAAACATGAAAATATCTCAGTATTCTTTAACACAACATACATAATGGTCTTGATTAATTTTAACTGACTGTTTATACAAAAATAATTAAATAAGTGTTTGATTCGGTTTTTAATTAAAGTTATTATAAATCTAGAGAATTTTACAGTTTACCCATATTAAAATCCAATAGCATTCTGGGTGAATATTTTTAAAAAATCATGAAATTAATAAAATGTGAATTCTACTAGAGCATTGCTCTTAATAGGATAGCTGCCTGAGATTAGGCCAATAATGCAGGTCTCGTCAGTTCTTATAAATAAGCCACTTTCTGTAATCATGGTTTAAAAAAAAAAAAAGATAATAAAACATTCTCGTTTCAATGTCAAGGTCATCTTTAATTATTGATAATCCTTATTTTTTTTTTTTATAAAACAAAAAATTCACAACACTGATAGAACAATTTTTTTCTTATGCATATGAAAGGAATCGTAGGAAAAATACCAGTATTTTTTTATAGGGATAAACTTCCTGTCTGTAAAAACAAGATTTTTTTTTCAATTTTTCACATTTTTAAAAACAAAAAACATATATCAAATTACATTTCTGTAAGTAATATTAAAAATAATGAAATATAAATTTAAGTAATTAATGAAATAATTCTTTATTTTGAAGAAATATCTTTATTTATTTTTAAACTTCAAACAACTCAGTACTTTATAAAGATTAAATAAGAATCTATTGTTCCTACTGAATCGAAAACCTTTAATTGGGAAAACCTGCTATCTTTGTTTTTCACTAATTTTATTTGTTCCTTGAAAAATAGTATCTGCTTTAGTGGTTTAAATGAAAATTTATTCCTAATTATTTTTCTTATATAT
>NW_027116286.1:599233-646129 GCF_000696795.3 Halyomorpha halys
AAATTTCAACGTTTAAGTAACAGTTATTTTGACAATTTAACCAATGTTTATATTTTTTTTGTCAACAAAATTTATCCAAATTTCCCAATATCGAAATGTTAGTTTTTCCAATATTCTTCTCGTAACTCAATTGTTATTAAGTTGTATATTACAATATTATTCGATATAATTTACAGATATATGTAAATATTAATTACGTATAAATATACATCTGATATAATTGAATATATACACTTAGGCCGTAAGGGATACAGTGTATTTTTCCTTTATTAGGCCGATTGAGATAGAACTTGTGCCAAAAGCAGCATTATCTGATAATGTAGCCGTTGAAAGTCCAATTAGCTAGCTATTAGGACATATTGATCTTGTTTGGAGTTGATTTGCTGGGGCACGGTTCTATGTTTTGAATCGACCGCCGGTTGAACCGAGGGATAAACTACGCGGTTGGTAACAGTTTGCATATGCACTATTCATGCTACATTTGCAAAATTAATGAAGTTCAACGAATTTGGCTTAAACCGTTATTGGCTACACGAAAGGTAAATATCAGTTGGGTCAATGTGTAAAGGAAACAATCTTCGTATCTTTATTTTAATTGTTGATATAATTGATAAAATAATAAAGTTGAAATATAGAAGTATCATAAATTTATGTGTAGAAAAAAATAAATAAAATATCAAACAGTCATTGATTATATTCAATTAGACTAAATACAGTTTTATGCTATAAACAACTGTATTGTGGTTGTTGCTTTTATTATTAATGGGATTCATTTTTAATTTATAATATTAAACAAACAAAACCAAAGGAATTTCTTCCACATTCAACCACATATACATTTTTTTAAAATATAGAATAATAAAAAAATATTAAAATCCTTGTTTTTAAACTAAATTAAGAGAGATGGTAGTGAAATATGATTGTGGCAGGGATAAAACTAAACATGTTTTAAATTGTTCAAAAAACATTATAAAAATAAATATTTTTTATAAAAATTGGGTTTAATTGAATAAAAAAATTCTATATGTTTTTAAAATGTATCTCTTGGATCTATCCATTTTCTTCGATAAATATAAAATTTAAAAGTACCTTGTTCTTGATTTTTATATTATTTTTTTCTTTTAATTTTGTAATTAACTGAGGTAATCAATGATTTTTAGGACAAAGTATTATAGAGATATTTGTATATATTTATACTATACATATAGAATAAAATATAAAATTAGGTAAAACTGTATCCAATAAAAAAAATTATTATAAAGTAAAAAAAAATCATTTTAAACAACTTCAGAAAGGCTGATAATTCTTTTAATTTTCAATAGATTTTTAATTATTTTTTTAATTAACTCTCAACTAAACATACAGTTTTTTTTTTAAATTACATGAATTTAAACAAATATAAATATGTGAATTAGAATTGTAAGATTGTCAAATTTAATCCTAACTAACATTCTTTCAAATATTAAGGCATAATCCATTTTTTTTTTCAATAACTATTTCATTTGGTTTAACATAGTCCATCTTGTTGCAATCAATTCGAGAAACTGGAATGGTTCATTTATGTTTTTATTTTATTACTGCAATAGATGTTTTGGAGTCAGTATAAAAATATTAATTATTCCTGTTAATTAAACATAACCAATAAAGTATGAAATAAAAGAAATGTAGGCAAATGATACATTGAAAGCCTTTGTTTAATTAAAAATTGAATAGGTAATAGGTTCAACATTTAAAATAAATGTCCTACATTTATCCTATTAAAAAAATGATAACACTTCTGAGTTTTTTTTTTTATTTGTTTTATTTCATAATGAACGTGAAAATTTCTCGCCTGATTTCATAACTCATTAAATACCCCGGGTACTTTCCCCGCTGTTATCTGCTTAATTTCCTTTCCCGTTAATTTTTTCTCAAAATAATTTTTTCACTCTACCTCTGGGAGACTGTAATGAGCTCATTGAAAATATACCGGAGGGAGAAAGAATAATCAACGCGCTAATTCCAGGTCGTTTTTCCAGCGTCTGCTAAACCGTGGTAATTTTTCTCAGGTTAGCGGATAAACGGATTTCCAGCCTCTTTCCCCCCTGGAATCCGTCCTACAGAAAATTATTAAGTATTCAACGTGGGGTGTCTCAGAGGGGTTTTTAAGGGTCGCCTGATGGCTTCATTTTTATTTTTGTCCTCCTTCCATCTTGTTTATGACGCGTAGCGTAGGTTGATATAGATGCTGTTGATGAAGATTGGTGCCTTATTAAGGGCTATTCAAAATTGACAACGGTAAATTGTAAGATTATACTTATTTATAGTTGTTTCAATTACCCTTTAAATTTGATATATATACATATATAGATAAATACATTTTATAATATACATTATACATTATACATTTATATCATACTTTTCTCATTATACCAAGGTTTAGTGGAGAGGATTGCTTTATTTGGACTGCTGACCCAATACATTGGGTTGCTCCTGACTGAACAAATCTTTTTTTTCTACCTTTTTTCAAACAATAATCATCCATATACTAAATACAATATATTTTAATTTTTTTTTTCTTCCTATATGACAATTTTATTTTATTTATTTATTTTCCTCATTCTTCTTCTCGCATAAATTCATCTTACAATTTACCAATTCATTCAATATCCTATTCTCCCTGTCTCATTTTCTCGTATCTCATCTCTCCGGTGAACCGCAATAGAGGTTTGATCCATTGCACAAATTAAAAGAAATTATCGATAAATAGTAATGTAAAATAAATTTAAAAAAAATAGAAGTAGGACAGTTTAAAAAATAAAATAAATGAATAAATTAAAAAAACAGTTATTTTCATTTTGATGAATTTTCTTATGTATAGATATTTTAAGTTACTACAGTCTTTATATTTTTTCTGAACAATAAATTTATTTTTAAATAATTACATATTGTGACTACGACGAGAAAATTTATTTTATACAAATTGACCACTCTGATCAAATATTAAGAATAACGTTCAACCAGAATAAAACATTTACCGTTACTAACCTTAAAAATAAAATCAAAAAATTTGATATTTCTAAAGGTAACATTGACATTATTTGTATTATAATTGTCCGTTGTTTTAATTGAAAAATTTAAATAACAGTATACTTTTTAAGATTGGGTAAATTAAAAAAATGAAGAATATTTTTAATGTTGTTGAATCCTTATCAGGGATACGACAATCTCGGACTTTGTACTATTGCGACATGCATTGTTAGAGGTGACCTATGAAAAAATGACATTTTTTTGCAATGTCATATATTAAATTAATTTCTTCAATATAAATAGTATAGGCAATTGTTCATTTAATCAATTTAAAGAATACTGGTCCAATTTTAAAATAATTTTAGCCTCATAGAGCTGGTTATTTTTGTTCTCGTCAGTTTTATAGGTTTAATATTTTTATACCTAGCTCCTCTATTAATTACTAACGGGTTAGCAACGTATGAAATCTTAAACTAACGATGCCATCGAATAACGGCTTAGTTAGCCCAGTGGCTATCTTTTGTTTCTTCCTCCGTTCCCATAGCCTCTGCTAAATATTCTTTTGTTTCAAGCACGTCCTCAATGACTGTTAATGGACTGACTCCGACACCGCGAAGAAGAGCCGCCAGTTGGATACCCGAGGGCAGTTTTTCTGATCAGGAGGGGATGATGTTCTTTGTCAGTTGCCCTCTATTGTCTTTGCCCGTCCCTTCGGTAATTAACAGATCTTTCCCACATCCAGTCTCCTAACCGTCATCTCCCATGTCGTCCGGGTAATTTGTCACCTGCCTCACATCGGTGATAGACAGGATATATCGAATGGGATCCCGGTGCTTCGGCATAGGTTAACGTCACATTACGAAGTGAGCTGCGTTCGTAAACATAAACTATCCCAGAGAACTTTGATTTATTTTATTTTTTTTCAGAAAACTTCCTCATCCAGTAAGGAAAAGATAAACTGTATTTAAAGGCAATGAAGCCCTCAGTTCATCATTTGACCCTGAATGGAGATTATTACTATCTGGTCAATTGTCAATAACATCTTAACCCAGATAAATCTTATAAAAATATTTTTTCCACAAAAACGGAAAAATAAACTTATACATTTTCATATTATCATATCATGTATCATATCATACATTACATTGTCATATTTTCCGAAGTATATTAACTGTAATATTGAATAGCAGTGAAAAATTATTATATACTTTAAATGAATTGTTCTTTTAAAAATTTGTTCAATGTCTATTCAATATAAGAAGTCTTTATGTTCTATTGAACTACGCAATATAATATTTAAACTAGCTTATCTATTTTTTAAAAATTTAATTAAGTGTTGTTCTTAAAGTAATAGAGAATCTTAATTTTTTCGTGATATAGGATACGAATTCCCATCCTTTAAGTTATTTTAAAATGAACTAGGTTGATACAAACAAAGAGAATGTTATAGCCATTAAATTTTTAATATTCTTTCTTATATATATATTTAAATTTCTGGTAAAAATCCTGTTTTTTCTTTGATATTTGGGCAGCAACCCATATTTCATCATACTTTCTTCTGTGGCAACTGTGTTTTTTCATAATACAGGATAATATTAAAATTCTTTTGTTCCTCAGGACAAAAAGGTAAAAAGCAGTTGGTAGGTAAGAGAGAAATATGCTAATTTCAGAGAGGGCCTCTAGATTTTTCAAACTTGTCCCTACCTTAGACCAGCCATTTATGTGAAAAGCCTGGGAAATAGGAAGGAGTTTCCTTTCTCCCTTTTGATTTATCCTCGTTTCATTTTTATTCCATCCCTTGTTTTATTTTCACGGGAGTGGGGCCACAACCTCCTAATAAAGTCTTCCTCCCCCCACTTAATGATCATATGAAAACGGTACTTGCCCTTCACGCTTCAAGTTTATTCAGTCCGCCCTCGCATTGTCGCAACAGATAAAAAAAAAAAAAATGAAAAGGCAACTTTTCGCGCCTCCCCTTGTGAGGGAACAATGCCTGCATTGAATCGTTAACATTTGTTAAAAAAGTTTTTCAGCCAATTCAGGCTGAAATGACTTAAAACAATGTTTTAGCTCTCACCTGATTTTCACGTTTGTTTTCTTTCTTTCTTTTTTTTTTTTTTTTGTAAATATTAGGATATGGCTCAAATATTTTTTTCTACCATTGTTATCATTACGACTACTTCGAAAAAGACAATATTTGTTATGCGGGTGAAAATATTTTTTTTTTATTCGGTCTTTGATTTTCATTGACGGGAAAATGATATTTTCCATCAATATTTCACTTCTTTTTTTTTCAGTAATACTGGGGCTTGATTAATTCCTGTTTTAGGGTTATTAAAAAATACAGCGATTCGATCTAACAGGAAAAAAAAGGAAATACTGACGAACGTTATTATCACCAAGTTATTTGCAAAGTTTCTGCTATTTTAGAAATAATTAATCAAGTAAAAATTAATCTATTAATTTAGGTAAAATTGTCTTAAAAATTTTTTAAGTTAATTGTAAACGTCAATTTGGATTCAAATTATGTTTTTAAAAAATTTAAAGGAAATAGAAATTTAATGCCTGAATGGATAATCTATTTAAGGGTTAACCATTTAGACATTAAACACTTGAGAAGAAGGTAGATGATTCTAGATTTGATCATGAAATTCAAAAATATACATTTTCTTGAACAAGAAATATTTTTACCAATTCTTAAGTAGACGTGAACACTAAGAGGGTACATAGTTCAACAGAATCTTAACCTTTTAACTTCTGCCAACAGAAGTTACTTGTCATTAGGAATTAAGGTCAATTGTAGGAATTTTAGTCGAGATAAAATAAAAATTAAAAAAAATAATTTTATTATCAGTTATAATAATTAGATGAAAAACTTCGGTACGAAAAAAAAAAACAGAATGTTCCATAATCCAATGACACAGATATCTAGAAGCCGAGGAAGACCCTCTGCTACCGGAAGTAAAGGGGTAGGAAACAGCAGCGGTTCCGAGAGGAGGGTTGAAGATTAAAAGGAAGAGAAAAAAAATTAAACCTGTAGGAAACGCAGTGAGAATCTCCATCCCCTCGCCAGGAAAGAAACAAAAGAATATTAATCCCAGTGAAAAAATTAACCAGAGAATTAGAGGACCGGAGTTGGGCATTGTAACAAGACAAAAGGTATCCTAGGGTCGTAGCTATTGTCTTAGTGAAATTAGTAACATCTACATATGTATGAAGGGGCCACCTGGGAGGGTTGATCGGGGTTCTGGAGCTCTTAGTCACGGAGTAGAACCATTGGGTCTCTCTTGGTGAAGAAAGTATTTGTTAAAAAATAAATTAAAAAAAAAAAAGTAAATTCACTAAATATAAATGTATGTTATTTACTTAAATTAAGGATAAATTGTGGGGGAAAAGTTTATATAATGAACGATTAATGGGTTGGAACGTGAAATAAATAAAGATATAGGCGATTCTACCAAAACTGAAAATTTTCGAAAGTAAGAGAAAATTTTCATAAAATAAAATAATTTGTTCTTTTTCATAGGATTTTTTCGTTTCCTGGTTATAAAAAAAATTACTGATGAAGAGTATCGACATACTTTCAAGATTTTTTTTTTAGAATAGTTTTTCATTTCTCTCAAATCTCAGAAGAGCATACTGAAACTGAAATAATCTACAACCGAAAAAAGAAATTATGTTAGATGTAGAGCTTTGGGTTTCTGGTTGTGACTTGAGGGCATCATCAATATCAATTAAAAAACAAAATTTACCAAAACAGAATTTAATGACACCTAAAAGATTATTATTTTCTTTATAAAAATCTTTAAAAATATATATTACAATACAATTTGTATTTTTTAAAACGAATTAATAATATGAAGAGGACTTGGAGTAAATAAAATACGTGTCCTTAACCGGTTTATACAAGATAAAAGTATATTTATTTAATAGTATAAAGTATTCAACAAATAAATTTTGACGAGAAGTTTGTAAGAAATAAAATTCATGAAGACTTATATTTAATATTTCATTTACGTAAGTTTATTTGACCAAATTTTCTAGTTGTGAATAATAACTTCTTGTCGTAATAAATTAATTAATTCACATAATACCTCATTCACTGATTCCTCTATCCCCCTTATTTTAATTATCACATTATGTCTTACAAATGAGAAGTATGAGTTGTCAATACACAATCCGAATAGAAAAAATTTTGAATTAAAATTTACTTTGTAATAACCGATGAGTTATACCGCCGGTTCCAACTATTGATTGGTGGCCGATTCAATTTCCCCTCTGATAAATCATTTTTAGACTAATATTTTTCCTACCGATAAATTAGATTGCTAATGGCTTTTAAGCGAGTCCCTAAAAATACCTCCGTGATTTTAATAAATATCGGCACTTTGCCTTTCTAAGGCCGAACTCCTTTACCCTTTTTTAAACGTTTGTGCGAAAAATCCCTAATCTGGATGTTAATTCTGGGAGTACGTTGTGTTCGCAGGGTGCTATAATCCTCCAAGCTAACCTTAACTTGGTACGCGAAAGGGTAGGGAAACTGACTGTTCATCTCATGAGATACGTCCTTTCAATTTTCATAATCACTTTATTTTAAAATTTAATTAATCATTACGAAAATAAAAAATAAATAAATGAATTATAATAGAAATGTTAACTAAATTCCTTAGTCTATTTGTTGAATGTGCTTTCTCAACTACAAAATTATGACAAAAGAACAAATCATTTTGATTTTTTTTTTGTTTTTTTATAATATTAAACCAAAATCTATTTTCAGTTTTCTAGAATACATTTCGCTAAAACAGACAAGAAGTATTATTTTATAGTTTTCAATATTTCTTTTAAACTTGTTTATTGATAAATATTACAATCTTAGACAATACGTAATAGTAGCTGTGATGTAACTCACTAATTCAGATGTATTGTGAACTCTTCCCCTACGCAATGTTTTCAAACAAAGATTTGTGATCAAATCTTAAAATTTCTCTAATTATTAAAAAAAAAGAAATATTGTTAATCTATATGACATCGTTTTTTATATTAATTTAAAAAAATTATTTTAAATCAGTTTCATCATTTCATTAAATCATCTTAGTCAACAGAGCTATGATGAAGAATTGGACATTAAGCCATATATAACTTTTTATATAGCTGAAAAAATACAAAATCAAATATTAAAATTTTTTTTAATAACTAGAAAATTAATTTTTTAATTTGTTCTACTACTAAAAATAAAAAAAAAATGTTTAGATGTTGAGTTGAGTGATATTTTTCAATGTTTAATTGCTTATTGTTATAATAATATTCATATTTTATGGATTCTTAAAATAGTTTTACTAAATAGATGCACGATTAATTGACTATTAATAACTATAAATTTTAAACTTGATTAACTTTCAGTCCGATGATTTTGTAAAAATTCGAGTAGTTTTTTTTTTTTTTTAGTCCGCCTTAAGGTGTTCTTGTACCGGGATCAAATAACTGGTTTCATGATGCACTCCGAGCTACCCCACAATTATAAGTGTTTTAAAGTTGGAACTACTTTTTACAAGGTTTCGTTCCTCATCTCTTCGCTAAAAGAAGCAGTAATTATATTTGCACTAAGCCTTTAATTTAAATTGTTTTCTCAACACCCTTCCCTCGTTATTTTACTTCATAAATCCGCATTGTGAAAAATATAATTTTCTAAGAAAGCAGTTTGATTTTCTTTTATAATAGTGGTATTGATAAATGTATCTTGTATGGCTTGTAAACTAATCCTTTTAGCTATAGATAGAGGGAATTTTAAAAAGAACTTTAACGGAAAAAAAATACTTATCTAATTATTTAACACTCATCAGTTGTCATATCATATCATTCATAAAAACATGTTTTTCGTGTATGCGTTTTGAAAATTGAAATTTACTACATATGTCTCACATTACGTTCCATTTTCTTCCGATATCGTTTACATAAAGTATTATAAAGCGGACATCAACACAAGGAAAGTTAGTATACAACTAAAAACATACAATTTATAATAGTGTATAGAAACGGAGCGTAAACTGTTTGGAATAGAAACTGAAGGTGACAGTGTAAATCAACCAACAAAAAATAATTCCTTATTTTTTTAGATGTAAAAATATAAATGCATTTCAGCAATAGATAGAAAAATTTACTTAAATTAGGATAAAAAAAAAAAATGTGATTAGCTAAGTAAATACATATGCTGAGTTGATTTGAACTTTATCGTATTCACACCGTATTATCGAAATCTGTAATCTCGTCCGGCAACATGGGTGACATTTCGCGAAAATAAAATTCGTTTGTTTCACGGGTGTTCTCGCTAATGCCCTTGTACCCTCATCAACGGGCGAAGAATCTAATGTACCTGCAAATGAACAAGAACCGTGATGGTACATTTCCAACTTAAGTCGGAACAGTTGTTTAACTGTAACATTAAGCTTTGATATGGATTTAGTTTTAACGCAGAGTTCCGTAGCGTTAATTGCATCAGCGTTAATGCCAACTACGTCCCCGGTGGAATGGCGCACAAATGATCCATTAGTAATGAGCGCCAATCTGTCCCGAACATGTTCGTTGCACGGGTCCTGCGCTAAAAGCACATGTCAAATATGCCCTCGACATACTGTTTTAATGTCATACTATACTTTTCAATTTTAGCTTGAACAAGTTTTTGTACTTTGGTGTGGGATATGTTATATTTTTCAGCATCAGTAGATAACATTTCGCACGTTTCCAGATAATCAACGACAAATGGGCGCCAGTTTTGTTTTAAAATATTTTTTCATACCCATCCGGAGTTTTTTTTTTTAAATCACTTAAATGTGATTATTATTTGAAGACTACATACAAAAGCCTAAAATATTTTTAGTTACTGTTACTGCCGAAATCTGTGTCACAAATTTCATAGATACCAATGCAGAATAAAAATTCAGAAAGTATATCATCAAGGGGAAAAGTAACTTCCTAAAAACTTTTTCATCATATTCAGGCTGTAAATTTTGATAATATCATTTATCAAAATTAAGCATGATAACACTTCTTACGATAATCTATGTTTTGACACCGATCAAAATTCCAATCTTACTTGAATAATGACAAATCATTTCCTGTACGATCAAATTTGCTTATGATCATAACAATCGAAACTCGTTCTCTAAAATACAATTGTCCTAAGACAATTGAAACAATTACTCGGATCACTGAGATGAAGATATTGCATCCTGCCTCCGTAAGCACTTGAATTAAAAAACAAATGAGCGTGCTTAACATAATATTATCAGTCTGGTTAAGTTGAGAATTCACCACATATCTCTTGAATCGGTTATAATTTTTTTTTTTCTTTCTGGGGCTTGAGAAAAATATCTCTTACATCCAGTTTTTATCTTTTAATTTTTTTCCCCTCTTGCAACTGTAAATGTCATCAGGACATGGTGTTAAGTTACAATCGTTACGAGGTCACTGTATTTTTCGATTGCCTATTCGTCAGCCAGTAAGCGCAGTATAATTATCTGTTATAGTAGATTATAAATGAGTTAAATTTAGCATTTAAATCACGTGATATAATCTGCATTAATAGGCTGTTTAACGTATTTATTTATAATTGAACAAAAACAGCGTTTATGAAAATATAAATAGATATGAACGGAAAAATCCTCATATAGTGTCCATCATGTCACAACAATAATACATTATTCAAACAAATAAATTTATATAATTATTTTACTTATAACTTAATTATTAGATCGCATTATAATTGTTTTTATTGCATAATAGACCAAAGCAAATGAGAGTAATAAAAATCTATAACTGCAGCGTAGGTACGTGTATTAGCTTGTTAGGTATTTTTATATTTTCTCAATGCTTAAAAAAATTAAATTAAAACTGATCACGAGAAGAAAATATCTGGGACAGGTTCAATCTTGCTAAACATTTTAAGTGGTGAATAATTAGTAAATTGAAACTGGCTTCATAAGGTCTCTTAAAATGTCGCTAGATTTTTATAGTGCATTGATTTGCTTTGGGATGTTCTAAAATAAAGTTTCGAATCCTTTTTAATGCTTTTTCAAAATCAAACGTTTCTTTTCCTGAATTAACAACACAGCATAAAAAATCATTGAAGTTTTTAATGGTTTAAGTAAATAACTAAGTTGCGATGGTTATTGTGTATACTAAATGGTTTAAGTAAATAAAATGCGAAATTTCATGTTATATTTTCTTTTAGGCCTACTGAAATACAAGAAAAAATAAATAATTATATTTACAGTATTTTATATAATTTTTTTTTTTTTTTTTTGCAAATTTTATCAGAAATCGGTGTTTGTGAATATTTGAAGATATTATTAATTGATTGTAGTTGAAGGTTGATATAGTACCAAATAAGTACCTATATAAATTTATTCTAAAAGAGTAAATAAATGTTATTGTATAATTTTAAAATTACATAGTCCGGAAAATCCTCTACAAAGCTCGAGTATGCTGGAAATTAATTTTTCTCTTGATTTCTGAATCGATTACCTGATGACGATATTCGATATGGCTTGAGAGCAACTAATCGATTGTGAACCTTGCTGAGGACCTCCCTGCATTTAAGTGCAACAATGGGAGTGCGGCTGTACGTCAGAGTCAGGCCTTGCACAATGCGCCTTCAAACAATTATCTCCTCGTAATCAAACCCTGTCCACCCCAACCGCTGTCATATGTCAACCCATATATAATTTTTATTTAATAATATACCTTGGAAATAGGCCGCGGTCCCAAGTAGCGTTCTGTCGGAACGTATGGTTTGTCCGCTGATGATTTGGAAGAAACGGTGGAATACTGGATCCCGATAAATATCTGAAAGTTATTATATTTAAATAATGCAACCGAAATTTTACAAAATTATATCAAAAACTAAGATCTGCCGCAACACCCACAAGCTTGGCTGGAAGGTCTCAATCAAAGTTGCATATTTCAAAATATCTTTTTTATGGTTTTGAGGTTTGAATGCAATAAGATACTTCAAGTGTCATATTATATAAACAAATATAATTTTAGCGTGCTCCTCTAAGGTCTGGTTTAGTGATTATTATAGGTAAATCCAGCTCTGGAAAGCAGCCGACTTTTGTGTTTTAGGAGGGTCAACAAACATTGATAATGGTCTATACCAATACGTACTTCTTGCTACCTATACAGTCTTGTCCTTTCATTATGTTTTTTTTTTTAATAATATATATTTGAATATACTGTAATATTTATGCCCTCTCTAAGTAATCCACTACTTTTTTTGCCCACAGGTGAAAGACCCTACCGTTGCCACTTGGCAGAGTGCGGTCGCGCCTTCATCCAGCTGTCTAACCTGCAACAGCACCTGAGGAACCACGACGCCCAGGTTGAGCGCGCTAAGAACAGGCCATTCCACTGCACCATTTGTGGCAAGGGATTCGCCACCGAGTCCAGTTTAAGGACACACACTACAAAGGTAAGTTCCTCTATAAGTACCCTTACACAGGTATTATCCTAACTCCCCTTTAAGATCCAACTCCTCATGACCCATCACTCGATACAGAACAACTGAGCAACAGATTCATTGACCTTATCTGGATACACTTGCTGTGTGTGATTAAGTAGTTAGGTAGCCATTTTTGCTTGTATATGAACCACGGAAAGCATTGTAGTTTATTTCAAAATTACTTTGACACTACTTTCAAGAAAAATTTTAAATAAATAAAATAATAATTATACGTTTTCTTGTGTAAGGAATAAATTAAAGTTAGTATCGTGTGTTAGTTTTAGCATTAACTTTGAAAAAAACAATGAAAAAGCGAGGGAAATACTGTAATTTAAAGACAAATTCTATTGGGCAAATAATGAACAGATGTACAGAGCATTCCTGTTGCTTAATATTGATATTAAAAAAAAAAAAAATATTACTAAGTAAATCTTAATAGTAAAAACACATAATGAACATATCTATGTTAGCATTGAACATTTCTGTAAGATTTATATATTTTCCCAAAAAATCTTTTTAGATCGAACAAGGTAGAAAAAATATCTTCAATTTGGATCTATCCAAAGACATAAACGCACAAATAATGTGAGTAATAAACTCGTTATATTTTCGATCGAGGTTCAAGATGATTAAAATTCTATTTTTCATTTCGAACTTATTATTTTGTTGGTAGTTATTTTTCAGCTCTATTAAAAGCAATACATTTGCGTTATTTAGGTCGTTCATGGGGCGAAAATACCCCATCGCAGATAAACCTCCGTGTAATCCGTGTAAACCTTCCAAGTTGGCGGACTTTATTAATTGAAAACTTAAATGCTTTAATGAAACATCCAGAGTCAGGACAGCTAGCGTGTTGGGTGGGCCGGGTATAACTAGTGCACTTTGCCAGTAAAAGTTTCTAATATTTTACACAGACCGCTACCTCCCACTAACATTTCTTTTCCTACAAACCTGCACGTTATCAAATGTTTTACTTTTTCATTTTTTTTTCTATACCCTATCTTTGCAGTTTCAGTTTATTTTTCTTCTGTTAATTTTTTTTTTTTGTGTTATCCTTTTGACAAAAAAAAATATTATTTGTTAATAAAATGCCCGAAAACTGACAATATAAGCCGCATCATTCCACTCTGCTTATGCTTTACTTGGAAAAGGGAGTGAAAATGACAGACGGTGACTACAGTTGGTTTTTATGCCTTTTATATTAAAAAAAAAAATGAAATTTGGAAAATAAAAGTTAAAAGAATTTCTGACCCCTAGCTTTGCTGGGACAAACAGGTTAGTTTTTAAAATCTAATTTACTTTTCTTATCCACCATTCAATTTTCCCAATTTTAAAAATTAGTAGATGTGCATCAATCTTCTCAGTTAGTGTAGAATGGCATCACTAAATAATCCTTATGCAAAATCAATAAACCAAAATAATATTTTAAAATTGACTAAATAATTAACTGATGTTTCTAAAATATACTCATTAAACAATCTAAAATATATATATATATATATTTTGTCACATTAAATTCTACATAAATTCATAAAAATCCTATCCAATGAAAAATTAGCATCAGTTCCTAATTCGAAAATTCCTTAAATAAAAAGACAAAATTATTCTGAAGCCATTCTATATCTAATATTTTCCACCCGTCCTAAAGAATATCATTGTTTGCAATGGTTTTCCCATATTTTCCTATTATCATTTTTTTTCTTCTGAATACTCTATTCATGGTCACATTCGATTAATTTAAGAGAATTGTTATGTAAAAGGTAGTTGAAAAAATTACACAAGCTGCCCACAACTACAGTGAAAATTCCCATTCTGTTCTATAACAATACGTCTTTTCATACCGTATATATAAAAATAGACAAAGCCTATGAACGGAATTTTAATCATCTTAGATGAATTCAGTAGAACATTAACATTTGAAACTTCTTTATTAATTGGAAATTATCAATTTTTTTGTTCCGAATCAAGACAGAAGATCAATGAAACTTAAAGCGATGAGTTTTGAATAGTTCGATCTATGTTGGTCACTTTTTTAGATAGTTCCAGTTTTAGAGCTGATAAGGTTATTTCAGATACAATAGTTTAAATGAGAGAGAGAGAATATTTCATTGAAAATAATACAATCTGCCTCACTTGAGAGCAATGTGTATTAAGGCTAAGTATTCGTTCATACCATTTATGTATATTAACAAACAAATAAAAAATGATAAAAAAATAATAAAATAAATAAAGATAAATAAAAATAGATCATAATAATATTTAATGTAATAATAAAAATATATATCACCATAAACATAAGTTAATATATGAAGTAAACAATAGTAAAATAAGTAAATAACTGAATAAAAGAAAATTAAAATGAATTAAATAACATAATTGTGCAAAAAATAATAATTATTAATTTTCATATAATATTTATATATAATAATCATATATAAATGTATAATAATGATACATTAGTGTTTTATATATTGATTTTTATAATATTCATTGTACAATATAGAATCATAATAATTATGTTATATAAAGAAAATCCAAAATGGTCCTATGTAAATATATAAAAAGAAAGGAAGACTGAAGGGACTAGGCTGTGGCCTCTGTTATTTCCTTTACAACTGGTTGCTAAGTTCTGGACTAATGTAGGCGTTGTTTTAACATAATCTGCTGCAAAACTTAACTATTTCGAAACTATAGAAATGTATTATCGTAATTAATGAATCTTTGAAATTAATCCGCTCTTTTTGTGTTTTATTTTATTGATTTTGGACTAGACCAAGTTCTTTCTACATCAAGTACTATTGGAGAAAAACAAGGTATCTCGCTTCGTATTGGATGCTTATTACACTTAATGCTTATTTTTTAATTACGATTTTGAGTCGTTTTAGTTCATTCTATTATCTTTATAAACCTTTCAAATACCGTTGTTATTCATTAAAGGAAAAATCAAGTTACCTCGTTTGTCCCTTTAAGATACATAGGCACGATTTTTTCCTAGGTAATGTGCAAATTATCTTCTTAAGAGTTTAAAATACAAAATAGTTTCATCAAAGACTTTAAGTTTGTAAATTTTGTCTTTTCCCCCGTCGTTTGTATTCTTCGTCTCAATATTTGAACAGGAAGCTTCCCGGGATATACCACTCTTCCCATTGCTCCCCATTCCACCCTAAAAGCTATTACTTCTGTTATGTCGACCGGTATTCGAACACGGGTCACATTGGTATTTTGCATGCGTCAAATTCTACCTTAGCCTCCACCCCTTCCAAATTATTAGGAAGACACGTTATTAGTGCGGGACAGGTACACGGTACCGATCGCACTATAGGCCAGGGGCTGGCGTGCCTCATTATAGGCACTAATATGACGGATGGGCATAGAGTGAGCATATGGCAGCCGCACAACCCTTCTTCAGGCCTTCTCATTATGTCTCTCATCTGCTCTGCATTTTCACCAACTGTTAAACTGCCTTTATTATTACTTTATTTTCCTATCGAAATAGCTTTAGTCATTTCCTCGTGAAAGTGGAAAAACCCACCCTGTAGATAATCGACTAGGAACTCCTTCGATTAAAACATCCTTCCGTTATCTTTCATTTAAAAGATAAAAAAAAATCATAGATTCAAAAGTGGTAAATTCAGTTTTTGTTCCACCTTTCAAACACAAACATGATTGGCAAATCAACTGAATTTCAGAAGAAATGATGCGTGTAGAGAAGACTCA
The DNA here is from genome assembly GCF_000696795.3 of Halyomorpha halys. Taxonomy (NCBI): domain Eukaryota; kingdom Metazoa; phylum Arthropoda; class Insecta; order Hemiptera; family Pentatomidae; genus Halyomorpha; species Halyomorpha halys. The sequence continues at coordinate 615,456 of NW_027116286.1, forward strand.
CTGTGAGATTAACATTTCAAGACCAAATAATCTCTTATTCAATTCATATTTCCGTCATAGCAATAGATTGGTACATATATGCATTGTAGTTACTGTATTCCCCCCCCCTTGCATAAAAATTATATTTGATTAAAATTTTATGAGCACATGCAAGGTTTTTTTGACAATTTTTCGATGAAACTTCAAGACGTATTAGTTCATATTCAAAAAAGATTCTGAAGATATCATTAAAAAAAAAGTGACTGATCCGGGATATGTTTATTCTGGTAAAGAAATTAAATGGTCCATGTTTTTTTCTCCAAACTCAGGCAATTTCCCATAAAATCATTAGATATGCAATAAAAAATATAGATGAATTGTTTGCGCAAATTTCTGACTCAAATACCAAATATTTCTTAAATTTATTGTTTCCCGAAATGGAGATAAAAAATAAAAATTTGTTCCTAAGAATTTAGAATCAGAAGCGTACACATATTTTTTTATGGACACTTAATCGGAACGAGAGATGAATGATGAGCCATTAATTAAGAAAACAAATATTACTCTCTATATAAATAAATATTATTAAAAATAAAAAATAAATGCAAAAGCGTCCTGAAACACATAAGTTTTTCATAAAATACTTATGTTTGTTTTTACATTTCGGGAGGATGTATCTTCCCCTTTCCTCTCTGCCTTCACTTCACTGTTTTGCTCACAGTTCACTAGAGTTGCACTTTTATTTGTCCACTTCTTACAAATTCAAAATTATCTACAAACTTTTGGTAAAGAAATAAAGTAAAGAACGTCGGTATGCATACGATTCAATTTTGCAGAGGATGGCCCACTGGTAAGAGGTATAGTATAGAACTAATAGCATTTTAAATTATTTTTGGCTTAGAAAAAAAAAAACCCTCACAATCTCTTAAAAACAATTTTTTTCCTTTACACAGCCTCAGTTATCAAACCATCCGACAGATAACGGTCACTTCAACCCTTAATGTATTTATTTTTAGCATTAGCCGTTATTGGCTATCTTTTGTCTCAGCTCCCTTTCCCATGAGAGGAACCTGCATTAAATACCTTTTGTTCTCGGAATGACCCCGACGAGATCTGAATATTTAATTAAGGATTAGGAAGAAACCGGGAGGATGATCCGTTGAATCCAAGAGGTCTGTCTTTTATCTTCAATAATATTTATTTTTTTAAATAAATAGAAGAAACATATATGAATCTAGTAAATTCCAGCATTTTCTATCTGTTATTCTCAACAGTATCCTTAAAGTTTTGAAGTAAATCAGAACAATATGCTTAAAGTTATCAAGTGAATCAGAAGAAAAATTAAAGATCCTTAGAGTTCATCTTCAAAAAAGCTAAAGATTGGCCAAACTTTATAAAAAAAATTGGTAGACATCACTAAACACATCACCATAAAATACCTGACCCTTCAAAAGAGGTCCAGGATACGGTGGCCACCCCCGTTGACAAACGCCCTCACCTGATAGAACCAACAAAGACGGCTATAAAATAAAGCCTTATCCCCGAAGAAGAGGCTAGGGAAGGCTGCCCGAGGACTAATAGTCATTAAGAACTGCTTCTAGGCCCCCCCGCCCTTTGTTTCTTATGCAAAGGAGCGGCGCCCCCCATAAATTTTCCCCTATCTCCCGGCCCTTATTTGTACGTCATGATCATATATTTCCCTTTTACCTTCTAAAGGGTTGTCCTTTTTTGTAGCGAGTCGGAGGTTTTCGCTTTTCACAATGCTCCATAACCAGGAATATATGTTGTCTCGTAAGCACCTTGTCGGGGATACGGCTCACTTATAGAGGGTGTGAATGGAACTGTCATGAAACCCGGGAAGAGTCAGGTCCTGAAGAAAAAATCCAATTACTTTATCTTCTAGAAGCTCGATTGAAGATATTTCAGTAGGAATACTGGTTTATTTTCCAATGATTTCCAACTTGGATATGGGAAACCAATCCTTATAAAATAAGGACCAATCTTATTTCGACTGGTGCAATGGAAATATTTTCTTAAATATACAAAAAAGTAATTGATTAAAACATGAATTATATCTTTAAAATTTTATGTTTCATACCTGAGATTTCCAATGAAGATAATTATGAAATTTAATTATAATACTTTGAAAATACCCGTGAACGTCATGTTTAAAAATCATGTGCTCGTAAACTTTGTAAAAAAAAAATATTTAAATAAAATATTCTAATCTAAGAGAGAGGGAAAAATAGCAGTTTAACCTTTAATTAAGGTTTCTCTTCAAGTCTGCAAGAGTTCTGAGTGTTGCAATGTGTGTTAGTCAGTATATAAACGAAAGCTTGAAATTCCATCATTTGTTCTTTTCAGAGTTCAACAAAAGATTTACATCCTAATAGGTTGTCCATCTTAAATAATTTCTTTAAATTTTTCAGGAATAAAAAAAATTCATACCTTTGATCGAATTAACATAATCCCAGTATTGGATTATGTTTATTTTCTCAAACTATAGAAATATAATAGTTGTATCACAAAATAATTGTTATTATTACAATATTCACTCCAAGATTATGAACAACTTTCCTCACAAATTCTCAAGGATATTATTTTATTCAGAATTAATTCTCCTTTATTGTTGATTACTTAATCTTCATATTCTAAAAAGGTTCTTCATACACCATCCATATCATACAAATTATAAAGTAATATATTCCACTTCTCTTGTATATACTTCTCCCGAAATGTATACACACACTTAATCCCAGAGAAGCGATCCCCTAGATGAAGTTGGGAAGGGTCGGTTGGAGACCACAAAGCCCTGAGGTGGATTGAATTCTTCCTCAGTGTTTATTGGCGATGACCCTCTCTCACAACCCTTCTAAGCCCGTTCCTCCCCGACATCGTTACTTTTATGGCCTTATTATTAGAGATCTGGGCAGTTAGGCTCACCGCATCACTAGTAATCGTAAAGTCTCTGGAAAAAAAAAATTAATTATCATAAGCCTCGTTGTTACTCCCCCTTCTTCTTCGGTAATCCTTTTTGTAATGTCTGTGCTCATGTCCATGAATTCGTGTGTATGATTTAGTACTTTTATCCGGTATAATAAAGTTTAATATTGTCCAAATATCTGTTACATAGGATTTTTTAAAAATAATTTTATTGTGAATTAAAATTGAATACAAAACATGTTAAGACCAATATTGTACCATGTAGTTACCACCCTATGTTTCCAAATTTTTATAAATATTTTATTTTAAGAAATAGGTTTCGTAATAAGATTTTGTTCCCAAATTTTAAAGAATTAAATTTTATAAACCACTATGGGTTATGTATATACTTTTCATGTGTAAATAATAGTAATGCGTTTAGTAAAATAACGATTATTAAATCAAATGAAGAAAAAAAAAATAGATTTTCTTTAAGTACCCTACAGATTTTAATTATTTTTAAATTTATATTATAAAAAAATACAATACGTAAATGTTTCTAAGACATAATAATCTTGGGAAGGGACCGCCCAATGGCGGTACTTCAATCATTGTTTTAAAATTGAAGATCCTATGGCCGTCTTCTTTTCAACAACGAATGCGATGTTGAGGTCTTTGTGGATGACTTTATTTGAGACGTAATAAGGAGCATCAAGGATTTCGGATTGTAAGGATTGGATACGTGAGGAATTTGTTAGTTTAATGGAGTCCCAAAGCTCAATTCCGTACGTCCAAATTGGTCTGATTATCATAATTTTATTGATTTCCACAAGGGAAATTAAAAAAACTTGTTATGCTGCAACTCATGTGATTACGAGGTCAGCACCCACATTCAACCCTCAGGTTTTTTCCCAACCCAATGAAAGGACCGATTAGCCAGTTTATAGAGGCTGGATGTGCCACAGCAGGTTTTGCCGATGCCATGGTTGATTCACGACTAATGACTCTAACTCTGGTATGGAAGTGAGGAGTCCTGTGTCTCACTCACTGAGCAAACCAACCATCAACAAAATTGTGAGATGTTTGTATTAATACTAAAAAAAAAATTCCGATATGAATAAAGTTAAAATTATTTGAAAGTTCTAGACTCCCTTATTCAAAAATATATTTATCGTTGGCGTATTATTTTTCTTTTTACTTCCTTTTTTTACTCCTAAAAAAGTTAATGGAACCTTCAAAAGAAGAAAAGAGTGAAAAAGCCAAAGTGAGGACTATAATTTTTCCAGTGATTTTCTGGAGGGGTGCCACCCTATTGGAAAAATGGTAGCCACCCCCGCTCCCCCCACTGAGCCTCTGTAAAAAGGACAAATGCTCCCACTTAGTAGTAGAGGCCCATTTCTCTTACTTGTTCTGTTGGGGTTGGAGTATGGCAGTTTGTCTTCCATGCTGGTTGCTTCCGTGTAATATATAATCATTAAAAAAAAATAAGTTGAGAGAAAAAACCTTTTAAAAATTCCAGTTCCATTAAACAGTAGGCTTGTTTGATTTCGGCTTGAAATTAAACATTTCTAGAGCCCGGACTCAAATCGACCCGGACGGGAAGCTATGCATTAAGAGATCCGTAAAGATGGCGGACACTAGAGATAGGAAGCGGGCAGTCCGTCAAAAAGCTAGGCCTAGGGTAGGTGCTACACACGAGATAAGGGGAGCAATAAATAGACGGGAGGATCACGCAATTCTACCGCGCTCTGGCTGATTTAGGGCCCCTGAGGTCTTATCTGATGCCCAGTCAGCAACCCGTCTTCATCGCCTCAGCCTGGGCTACTTAAAATAGCCTATCTGAGTACTCTTAACACTTCATTATCTTCAGTTTTCATTTTTTTTAAAGATAATTTGTTAACTGTTTAAGTAAGGAATTCTTAGGGGGAAAAAATGAATATCTATAAATAATTACAATGTCAATGTAATTACAATTTATCTTTTTTACAAAACCTAAACTTACTCTTCTGTAGATTGAATATTATAAAGCAGTTCACGAAAACATGGTATTAATCTACTTTATGCATAAAGAAATTTTATTCATATAGAAATGTCAAAGGTCCACTAGAGAATATAGCATTCAGAGAAGTACCTTAGTTTTAAGCCACCTCTCCCAAAAAACGCCAATTATTAATTCAAAAGCAATGACGTTCTCACTTGATTTAAAAAAAACTATATAAATTTTTTTATCAATAATGTTGGTATTAATATTTAAAAAAAAAATAACAAAAATGATAAAGATGTGATTTTGTTTTTGGACTCCATAGTTTTGAGTATATTTCTTAAAGTAAATTTATAATCTAATAGTAATTAGTAACTATTATCAAATAACAACCAACCAGTAAATACCATTTTAAACGTCTCCTGCATTAGTTAAATATTAATGAATTTATATGATTACGGTGACTTAAATGTGAGAATAAACGTTTTGGTTTGGATGAATTAAGGATCATTCAAACGTAATCAATAAGCCATAAACAAACCCCAGAGGGGTAGACCAAGGCGTAGTTGGGAGGATTGTGTTAGATCTCCCAACTCTTCAGGTAAACGTTTTCTATTATATTTTTATTAAATATTATGGACGCTTCTTACTTTTCTTATATTGTTCAAAAGCGAAACTTTCAGAGCATCATTCATAGCAAATGCCTTCAGACCCAATTAGTCAGAAGCGTCCATAGTAGACATGGGTGTAAGAAATATGCAGGAGCCCTCACATGAATTATAGTCATCATCATTATTTAGATTAAAAAAAATCATAGTTTGCAATCTAAATCCCAGATTGTTACACATCGAGGGATAATGTTGGGACTTCTTCCATCGCCTGATACCATCGAATCGGTAACGGGTGATTAATTCGAAACGGGAAAAGGGAACAGATATGATTGATTATAAATGAGAAGAGAGAAGAAGAATGGAAGACAATTGATTTTAATTAAAATGATAACAATTAGAGCGAGCTGGAAGGGTTGGATTATTGAGCAGCCTCGCCGTGCGTGACTCAAGGGCATTCCCTTCCCGGGGGGGGGGGGAGGGTATCAGGCAAAAATGGAAAACTCTCTATAGGAAATATTTTATTCCTTTCCGGGGGTGGAAAAAAAAATAATGAGATCCTCGTCCGGAGAAACTATTGGGGACGTTGATGGGTTACGGGTGGGTTAGTGCTGGGGTTAGATCGACACGAATCCTTCCAGGTCGATCCAGGAGGAGCTTGTCGTGTTGTGTCGTATTAAACTAAGCAATAAAAACCAGGGGAAAAATATATAACTACAAAACAGGAATTGAATGGTGATTAGACAAAAAATAGATCCTTTTCCTTTATTGAAGATTCAGGTACCCTCTTTACAGAATCTATATAAGGTAGGTATAGGTATTCTATTCAAAATTTGGGACATGGCTGATTTAAAACTTGAAACAAAACTGAGACATGACTACTGCATTAAATATGGTAGTTAATTATTGCTAATGACAATTAAATACGGAAAACAATTTTAATTTTAAAAAACTTTCTATTAAAGTCTATACATGGCTAACCTGGAATTTTTATTATATTCACATCGGAAGACATTCACAGAACTTATTGTCGAGATACAAGTTGCAGATCTTACGTAAACGTGGCAGATGGTTGAATTTTCCCTTTGAAATCACTGTTTCCTCTTAGAAGTCAAAACAAATACATTTCCGTGCCATCGAAAGAAAAGTCAAGAAACTAATAGTGTGAAATAGTCCTATCTAAGATAAACTTTTAATATGAAACTGTAGTTTTCAAATATATCATTGTTGTTATTTTACAAAAATAGTGATTTGAAAATCATTTAGATAAACTAATAACAAACAATATGCCCAAGTTGGGCTATTAATATTCCTTAGAGTAAAAAACAAAACGTCACAACATAAATAATAATATAAATGAAACAAAAAACTATACAACATATTGAGAAGATACGTATCCAGCTCCAAGTATAAGGTTTTGTTTTACATACATAAAAAGAAGTTTAAGATCCAATCGTGAGGGTACAGACAGAAATTGATAGAACTGATTTTGAATGGAATATGGTCCGGGTGCGGTAAAAAAAAAAAAAAAAAAACTCAAATAGTAGATAATTTGACCGCACCCGGACCATATTCCTGTAGATGTTCTACAGTAAAAGGAGAAAGTAGATTGTTTATAAACACGCCATTAAATTTTGTAGGGGTTTTGAAAAAAACAAAAAAAAAAACATATTCCAATCATCTATGCACACGGTCAATCAATAATCTTCCAATAACTGATTTTGACTAATATTGTTTTGGCGTGTATCGGATTCAGTTCTCTTGATAAGCAGGACAGTTAGGTAGAATATGATAACAATACAATGTCGTTCCATCACAAGCAGGACAAAGCTTCTGTGGGTCCAAAGTATATTTACCGGAGAATCGTAGTTGGGCAATTATTCTCAAGTAAGCTATGGGGCAGCTGATCTTTGGATAGCTTTGGGGGGCGTCCTCTTGACATTACCATACAACGGATTATATGTCGATTCTCGTAATAAGAGAGGTGTTTACCCTTGACGAAATCCCTACATCTATTCCTCATTTTAATTTTTATATTCACCGGATCATTGAATAGTATCGGGTCAAACTATTCTAAAGCAAGTAGGGCTGTTGAAAAGTAATCATAACCCACAATACAATATACAGAATAGGTCAAATACAAGATAAAATTATTTTATTTTATCAGATGTGTCACTAATCAAGCAAAGTAGCAAGGTGCTTTAAAAAATGCTACTAACAATTCAACTCATCAGAAACAATGACTCGTAATAAGTGACATAACTGATAGCGGATGGAGAAGAAAGGCAGATAAGGGAGCAAGGTGCAGTGCCACCAGCTGTGTGGGTGTAGCGCCAGGTGCCACCAAGATTTTTTTATTCGGACTGCTTTCATATTCCCGATGCAGGCGGGACCGGGCACTGAAGTACGTAGGGTAATAAGAGGAAGTACTAACTCAAAGCAGATGGTACTAACCCTTTCCACACACACTTCATTCTAATTAATTTGTAGCCTTCTCCAGTGAGCTATCTCTTGTTTTCGTATTCTCTTATTAGTCATGCTACAGCCGATCTCTGTAACAACATCCTTTCAACACCGGGCTTCTGTGATGGGTGTTCTTTTGTGTTTCTTATTCACATCATAAGACATATGTGTTATCATACTTGTATCTGCTCAAGATATCAACTTCTCCCGGCTAGCGAGTTTTGAATTGAAGACTTGATGTGATAAATAGAAGGTGCTCTGTAACAAATATATCTGAGAAAAAATTAATTAATATTCGTTTATTCTTATTTTAGACTAGAGAATACTAAATATTAGCTTCTAAGAACCACAGAAATACAGAATATAATTTAGAAAAATTAAATTTAAAAACTCTATTTTTCTAGAATTTCACATAATACCTTAATTTTCTCTTTATAATCTTTAAATTTCTTTCTTGAGACTGGTAATTGTTTACTAAATAATTCAAAAACACTATCCAAAATTATAGTCTCAAAACATTTATTTCATTCACACGTCCAACGTTTCGGCCAATTCGGCCATCTTCAGGGACAATCTCAAATTACTATGAGACATATTATCCAACCATTTAAAAAAACTCCATACAGGCCATTCTGCCCAGGTCAAAACATTAATATCTAATATGTCAAAATTACATTAAAAATCACAATCAAATTATTTCCCTTTTATCACTATTTATTGATAATATATGTGTATAAATAGTGATAAAAGGGAAATAATTTGATTGTGATTTTTAATGTAATTTTGACATATTAGATATTAATAGTTAATTTTCTCTTTAATTACTTCAGCTCATTTGGAAAAATCTTCGTTAACTTCTTAAACCAGATCAGACCGGACTTATAAATTAAACGTTAAACTAAAAATAGGTTATTTTAAAAGAAAAAAAAATAAATGAAACCCTTATTAAAGAAAATAAGCATAATATTCACATAAATAATATAATATATGTTCTAGAAAATTTTAAAATCTTAAAAAAGAACTATAACCATAATTATAAAAAAATAATCTATATTTTCCAAAATAAATTTAAACTTGAAAAGAAATCATGATAATACAGACCCTTAAAAAAAATTAACCTTCCACATACCAATATTTTAACATACGTAAGTCCATTACAGTTTAAAGTAATAATATGATATACATATATACAATAAATAATATGTAAAAAAAATAAAGTAATAATTTGATTAGAATTTTTTTATTATATTTCTGTACTGATAAGCATAAAGGATTTAAGTCCATATTTTTGATTTTCCAAGAGACAAAAAAAAAGTTCAAAAAGTCCTGTATAAAAACTTATCCGTTAAATACAGTTTTGACAAGGATATCATCAAAATATACAACTTAAATCCTTTTTACTCTTAGATAGAGGTTATTTTTATTTTTAAAATGCCGTTTTTTAAACAAATGAATACCATTCTTATCTCCTGACTTCCTTTTTTTTACTAACCAGTCAAGCAGTGTATATTCAATTGTTTCGTCGAACGCATGTGTATACTTTAAGATTTGACTTAATGTTTTCTTATTTAAAAACATTTTAATAATATTGTTATTTAAATTATTTTAATTGACGCTTTGATATAGTAAAGAATTACCTTAATGAAAATAAAACACACTAAAACGTGCATTGGGACTGACAACATGCAAATCGGCATTGGGAAATCAATTCATGGAAAGTTTTCAATACCTTATCTCGCCGGATCCTTGCCAAGTTCCGCCGCAAAGGGTTCACACTTCCCAGCAATCAAACTTCTTGGAATTTTTTTTCTTTTCGTTTTTATTTTCCCAACTTATCTTTCATCGACCACTCTACACGAAACAATTATCACTGTAGAGGAGAAGAAAAAAAATTGATGTTCTAGGAAAGTTGCCTCGTTTGAAATTTCAAGGTTTGCTAAACGTATGATTTGACTTTGTTCAATTTTTTATTGTGACATTATTAATTTATAAAATTATATGAAAATAGTTATGAAAATTTAAAAAAAATATATTTATTCCTCTGATTATGACTATTATATTTTAAAAATCGGTTAAATTGAATTTGTATAAATTATGAGTTATACTTAATACAAACGTCATTGAAAAACTAGTGAAATTACAAATTTTAACTTTTAGGACTGTTGGATAACATGTTTCATGTGTTTAGGAGAATCCAATACGTCACAAAAACTATTTGTTTTTTTTTAATGTTAAAAATATTTATATGCCTCAAAATAATTAACTAAACTAATTAGTTACTAGGAACCTTAATTTTCATTTTGAGACTTCCTAACTTTTTTTTTTTATTTACCATATTTTACAAATGTGTTAACAAAATATTATTAGGGCTTGATCTCTAGACTGTTAGTCTATGTTACCTGATTATCTTATAACGAATTAAAAGAAAACTAAATAAGTCAAAAAACAAAAACAAAGAAAGCTAAATAAAACAGCAAATAGTTGTTACATAAAAATAATTATGATTCTTATCGCCTATTAAAAAAAAAAAAAAACATACATGATATTTACTACCCTTGGCTACTTTTATACCCAATTAGCTCATCAATAATTCTCTAAAATTTATAACCAGTAACACATCACAGTTCTTAGTAAACCGGTCATCATGCCACATTTTTATTAATATATAAATATATATATGAAATGAATTTAATGATTTATACTGATAATTTTGACATTTGATTGTAAAATTTTCCGATAGTTCAGATTTTTCAAATTTATTATTTCAAGTAAGCAGCCACATATTACCAACGAATGATGACTTCTTGGTTCTGATCAAATTTTCATTGGTTCAAAATACTATGATATTCGAACCTTGGCTATAAGTTTCGTATTTCTATGGAGACGTTCTTGACACAACTATCCTTGAACAAACAAATAGATGAAACCAATTCATAGAAATTCAAACAATTGTTTACACAGTTTAGTTTTCCCACTAAGTATCAAGCCGGTAAATAAAAAATTATTACCACAAAATTACTCAATATAAGTAGAGGAAACAGCCACTTCCTGTGGTTTTATTGTTGACCACTTATTACACCACTAACACAAGGCAAACAGTCCAGAAAACCTTTTCAAAGCAATCTAACTTTTGAGTATATTTATTAAACACAACCGGGGGCCATTAAGAAAGGAAAACATAAATAAAAGAGAAAGTGGGTCCCTCATTCATCGTCGAAAAGTTGTCTCTTCTCTTGGGCATTATTGAAACCAACAAGCACTAACGGTCAGCAGAGGAGACTATAAAACGATTTGTTTGAAATGTTATTTATTTATGTCATTCTGAAGATGATATGCTACGAAATTATACCCGTACAATTTTTTTATGAATTCAGTCATGCGAACGAAAGTACTAGCTAGTACAAAAAATTATTTCAGATCACGATATTATTCCTTACATTGTTAAAAAAGAATGGTCCATTTAAGAAATATTTATAGATACTAATTGATCATACAAAATTAAATTAAATCAATTCTGCTACGAAGTTAAGTAGCCGATTCCTGACATTCAATTTAATGAATTAATTTTTTTTTTTAAATTAACACAATAAATGGAAAATAAGATTGTCTAACAGGGACCTGGGTGAGTACCACGCCTCTCCCTAACAATCCAAAAGAATTTTATCAGAACAATAATCTTTATTAATGAGTAATTAAATAATTTTAAGGAAATGATGGAAGAAAAAGAAAACATGTTATCAACGTAGCTAACCTTTTTTGAATGTAACTCATTACAACTGATTCTACTCTGACTTTTAGACTGAGAGGAAAAATTAGTAAAATTTATTAATAAATTATATCATGCTAATAAGTATGAATAAATTAATAGAGAATAGTTATAAGTTAATTTTGTTTAATTCTATAATTGAATAAATTTTATTGGAACATTATTTATCCAAAAGTTAACACTTGATGAAAGCTGAGAATTCAATAACATCCGAACAAAAAATAGTTAAGTTACTTCAAAATATTTATCAGAAACTTTTTGTTTTAATTTTCCAAAACTTTGAAAAGTGGACTTTCAACTATCGAACACTTAGGTATAAATATATTATTATGGATATACACTATGAAGACCCCTCGCGATGAAAATCGCACTAAGCAATTGAGAGGTGGAAGCTATCCTAGTACAAAATAGAAAATTAATAAAATAATTGTACGCTTCTTCAGTAACTAGTTTCCACCAAGAACAGCGTAGGAACAAAAAAACAAAGAAAAGAAACATTCGTAAGGCAGTATCTATAATATATAAAACGATGTATTGTCAAATACTTTTATAGCAACGGTCAGATGTACTTAGCGACAGATTTCAGGAGATCGAAATAATCCTATTTCACCACTATATCTAAACATAATATTAAGTACTCTACCAAGTTTAGTTTCTTGCTGTCGCGTGCACTCTGTTTTGATTTTCTCCACTTGTCTTGATCGAGTTTGAGACAGAGTGTTTGTGGAGCTGGCCGTTTTCATGTAAAGAAAGCACTCGATTAAACGCATTTCCAACAATTTATACATACGTATATTATAGAAAAAAGCTTTAGTTTTGCACGAGTAATTGCTCTCAAAGTGAATACAGCATACGAATGCAACTTGCTGAATAAAAAAATTAAATTAAATTAAAATGTAAAAAATATAGTGCTCTAAGAATAATTTGGCCACAATTAACTACTTATTTTTTTTTTAAGTTCAACCAGGGCGCTGACGCAAAATGTTTGTCTACCTCCGTCATAGAGGACGAAACCACATGACTGAAAATTGTCCAGCATATTTTGTGCAAAAATGGACCTGCCAGTATTTTCAATTGATCTCTTCATAAATATTTCTCTGTTTATAAAACATTTTGAGAATGCTTCAACGCATCAAGCTTAAGTTGAAGTTTTCTTGGTCTGATTTCTCGCAAATTTGCGTTCACAGCCTTCCTTTGCATTGGTATTTCTTGATTAGGTACTCTCAGAGGGATTCGGCCCACAACTATATATCCTAATGTAGTCTATTGAAGATTGCCGGTAGCAAGCTATAAATGACTTGCCACATATGGTAATCCCGCCTGCTTACATCTCCATGGCAACGTGGTCACTGGCCCGTGGCAACCAATGGTGGCACCATACGTCAGTACCACGCCGGTGGTGATGTCATGGCGAAGCTACTGTCTGCAACCTGCAAGCTCTCTGAGAATAATAATGGGAGTTTCAAAATATTATTGGATTTATCATATAAAAATGCTTTAAATAACTATTAATGGTAATTATTTACCTTTACTCCTCCAAAAATGGCGGGAAAAAATACTTTTTGACCAGATTGTATCAACCTTTTAAAAATGAATTACCTGCCCATTCAACAAGAGATTTTTCCCTTTAAGGTGAAATTCAAGAGGGCTATGGACGTAAGAACGTTGTAGTAAAGGATTAATATTTTTTTTGTAAACAAATTAAAGGATATTAGAGAAAACAGTCTGATTAAGTTGACCCAATAAATTCAAGAGAATCTCGGAATTTATATCCAAAGAGGAAATCCAGAGTTAAATGCCAAACTTCAAAATTAAGCCTATGGGAAAATTAGGACCTTAATAGATAAAGAAATATAGGAGAATTAGATGTATTTTTAATGTAGAGATTAGATGTAATTTTAGAATTAAGAAATTTATTATCTTCCCCTCAAACAATTGTACCGACGTATATTTGTTGTATAGAAATATACAGAATATAGTTAAAGTTTATATATGTTTTTAAAAATTATAATATTCCATGAGTAATAGCTATTGTAAACATGAGAGATGTACTAAATATCTATATTTAAAATTTAGAAGAGATAAACGTGGTAGGAACCGGTACTGAAAAATGTCTTGTACTATAACCTTAACTTTAATAAATCAGAAAAGAAGTAAGCGTAAAGAGAAACAAATTTTCCCTCTTGAAAGACAGTTAATATCATAAACTAACCAATACACTTATCGACGAACAGTCTGGTTAAGAAGTAATTTTTTGTTTGGAGGAGTGAAAGTGATTAATTGTCATATTAATTTCACGACTTAAGTGTAATTTCGTTACTCTGAAGGCTCAGTTCTACGGTGACACTTTTCTATCGTGGCTGTTCTATTAAAACAGCGAGCCATTATGACAATTCGCACGATGACAGTAACCTAACCTCACTGACAGTTCAACTCGGTGAATATTTGATAAAACTGTTGATTTAATATAACAAATAGGAAATGCAAAAATCATAAGTCAAATTTAATGATCATGAGTTTTAAATTGTGACAGTTCGAGTTAAGGAGCCTTAAGAACAAATTATGTCATGTTGAGCCTACCAGTGAAGTTAAATTAATGTAATATTAATTCATCATGATTTCATTTCATCTGAAGGTCTTGCATATGATGGATACATAAATTCCGAAACGACGATAAGAGTTAGATCTAGAAAGTAGCCCAACATAAAGCTTTCTCCTTGTTCTAGATCCCTTTTATACTTGAATTCCTGTTACTACGAAGCTGTTTTACGACAATACGTTAATATTACAATATAAATATAGGTAAACATTATGATACGGTTATCGTAAACTTTACAATACAAGTAATGTACGATAAACTAAAAAAAATGAATGAATAAAAGATACCAGAACGAGACCTATAAGACGTCCTTCAAGATTCTTCTGGTTGGGAGGTACGGGCCTTTCCTACTTGAGGGTGCTTACCGTTAAATAGGTAAGCACTTCACTAAAACCCATTAACAGCCTTACTAACCAAAATTTTTAGGCTTTTGCTTTAGTTCTCAATGTAACTAGTTTTTGTTTGATTTTGGGATGTTCTCTGCATAAGGTGTGTTATCTTCATTCTCTATTGGCTTAGCACGAAGTTTCGTCAAATATGAGGGAGTGTACAAAACGTAGAGAGAGGTAGTCATCCTCTCACTCACTCAAAATTTGAAAAAAATGAGAAACCAATTCATACTGTAAAAATAGTGATAAAGCATTACACTATTAGGTTATTGTACGCAAAATAGCTTTAGAACCAAATTTATTACTTTTTCTTTCATATTTTTTAATCAATACCTGATCGTCCTTAATATAATACAATTTATATAAGTCAATTCTTCGAAAATGTTTAGACCTCCGCTAAATTTGAAAATCCAGATGACTCTCAAAACATGAGCGATCTATTTTTTTTTTTTTTTTTTTTTTTTACAAGTTTAGGCAAGATAAATCGTAGTGCCTTATAGTCCGCTATCAAAGTGTTGAAGTTGTTGGGAAATTATAGATTTCGCACTGCTTCCGTTCCTTAAGGAAAAAGCAGAAATAGTCGCAAATTCATCAATAATGCAAACTTATTTATAATAATAAGAAATAAATTTATTTATTTAAAAAATTATACCAACAGCTAAAAATTCAAATAATTTATTTTTTCTAAATAATAAAATGATCATTATACTACATATTACACCATATAAATTGAATTATAGCTCCTATTAAAATCATTGATATTAAAATGCCAATTAAAAATATATTATTGATTATAGAATTATGTTCATAAATTTTTTGATTTCCCTAATAATTGGCATAGGTAGAAGATGGAAGCTTGCCACAGACTGGAGAAGCAGGCCCTTAAAGGTCACTATTCACTGATTAGACCAAATTAGCATATAAATTGAACCGTGTTCTATCACAAATTCATTTTAGACATTGCAGCAGGGAAGCGTAGCAAGTAGCTCTGTCATGGCGGCCCGATCTGTCTTAGTAATGGCCGAATTAGTCCGCTAATTGCTCAATTTATTTATAAAAATATTTGAACGTGTAACAAGGAACAATTTTTTAAGGTAACAAAGCAAATTCTTATTTGTTTCTTCGGTCTTGTCATGCTTAGGTCCACAGACAAGGGGTTGAAGGACGCGTAAGGATTCGATAGGACGGGGAGATAAAAAATAATAGAAGAAAAAAAAAATTCGTATCACGGTCAAGTATTTTAATGTAGAAGGCATTAATTGTTTTAAATTTTTTTTTTAAATATCAAAACTGTTTATAAGTGTAGCTTAAAATTTTTATATATGAAAAATAAGCATTAAACAGTTTTTTGATTCTTTGAAAAAAGGTATACTATCAGAAGATAATTAGATGATTTTTATCTAACTACAAAATTGCTGTAAATGATTATATGTAAGTGACGAAATGGCAAATAATGTTGTGTGGCTGTTATAGAAAATTTAATTCTGTACGAAGTATTCTTTTTTTTATTTAGTTTTCCCAATTATATTTTCTGAAATGTTACATTTTACATATTATGATGCATTTGTGTAGTACTTAATACTTGTTAAGGTAAAATAGATAACTTTATAAAGTGTAAGTAAAAAAAAAATTATATAAAAGTGAACAAAAAGAAATAAAAATAAGATATACAATAATAAGTATTTATAAAAAAAAATACATTAACTATTATGTTTAAAATGAACAGGAGACGTAATAACACATAAAAATAAAAGGAATTAAAAACGTAAAAAATCAAGGAAGTAAGTTGAGAATAAATAAAATAATAATAATAACTACAAATATGTAAAGAATTTTCAATTTTAAGAAACATGGAATCCAAAAATCGCATTAAAAAAAAATGCCCGTCTTCCGTCCGTGGATTTCTTTCTAGTTTATTGGAACGATATTTTTTTGTCATCCCATGATAATCCTCGGAAATTAACATTACTATCCGTGAATTTTTAGGCTCGTTGTAATTATGCATAAACTTTTTTTTTGTTATATATATTTTAGCCATAGTATAATGTGAGAACTGCCTATGCCTACTCTGAGGAAGTTGACCCACTGGGTTCAATTAATATATTATTTTTATTTGCACAGCTATTCAGCTTTAGCATGCCTATTCAGAACTTCCATTTCTATTTGAGAAACGATTCTCGGAGATTATAGGCGTAGGAATGGAAATGGCTTTCGGAACGAATTAAGGGACATAGAAGTTAAACCACCTATAAAAGAAGGGGGGCCCTTCAAAAATTCCCTACTATCGGTAAGATAAAGTTGGTAAAACTGAGATTATATAAGTCGTTTCCGTGTCTGAGGCGAGTCCATCTATCACGGGACAAGGTCCCGATGTTTGATTGCTCCACACGCCATACCCTCCTCGACTCCCCCAATCTCAAAAATTGACTCCGGAGACCGTCATTTTCTAAATCGCCTCTCCCGACCCTTCCTTCGCCCTTAACGAATTATTCCTATTGGAATTATTTCCTGTGTCAGAATTATATTATAAAATTCTTTCCCCGACCGTTAGGTTCTTCTTCACCAGTTCTTCTGATCCCCTTATCCTGGAAGCTATCCTGCCAGATGACTATCGCACCGTTATAAGGCCTGAAGACTCCCTACCTGACCCCTTCTGGCAATTTTATTACGTTCTCTGCTACGGGAGATGGTATCATACCTACCGCACTATCTACACGCAGTTGGGATAAGGCATCGATTAGTTACCCTTTGTTTATAGACATTTCTTCCTCAGCATGTGCCAGCGTTCAATAGGTTTTTCTTGAAATCCAGCTTTGATCTAGAAATTAACGAGGAAACCTTCCCTTACAGAAAAAAAAATTATAATTCCTAACAATCTCAATGATTTTTACAAAAAGGTTATAATTTCATATAATAAAATAAAAAAAACAGTTATTAAATCTATTAAAAAAAATAATAAAGTTTATCTGACTAGTGTAGCAAAACGATAAGAAAGTCTTGATTCATTATGTCAATTCATGAAAATCCATATTAAGTCAAAAATTATATTTTATCTTTAATAAATACTTTTTTGGGATTCGAAACAATTATAAGAAAATTGGCAAATGTGATAATTCATTTAAACAAAATTTCAGCAAAATTATGGTTATCCTCAGAAATATGAAAGAATCACAAACTAGTCCGCACAATTTGTGATTTTCATAAATCATATCTAGTACCTAATTTTATTTTTATCTAATGAAAAAAATAACAAAACAATAAGTTTAAATATGAATAAAAGTGTTTGTGAAAATTCTAGTTTACTCAGTTATATTAGAAACTAATAATAAATTATCATTCATCTATGAGAGGTTGTTGCCCTAAGCATTGTTCCATGATGGTTTAAATCTGGAATAAGGACCTGATGAGTAGTCTATTATTAACAAACTTAGAGTTAAAAATCTATTAAATTTCTGTTGGTGATTAGTGTCGTCCATTTTGTTTTTTAAGAATATTAAATATACCAGAAGAATGAAAATACGAATAAAGAATTATGAATCAACCCAGCTGGAATGTTTTAGGGCTGATAAATTTCTCAGTGAATGCATTTTTAATCTTCTTATTCCACCTTCCATTTTGTTCACCTACAGTGATTGCGTCAAGACACACACACAGCCATTCCCCGGACGGCGGGTCCGGAAACGACCCGGACACCCTTCTTAATGCTCAATTTTCTTCATCTCTGAGTTATCATGACGTTTTCACTTACTCTTGTCTAAACGAGGTCTTCCCCCTTCCCACTCTTCCAAATTGCTTCTCCCTCCCTCTCCCGCCCCTTCCTCTCTCCAAGATTTCTTTTTAACACTTCTTTTTTTCTTTATTGGCCAAGAGATGGCAATTAGACTTCCATAAATCGTATTAGTGACGTCATTAGAGAGAGTCTGGAAAATAATTTTCAGCTCTTGAAGATGCCGAAAACGGGAGGATGGTGAAACTTATTTCAACCTCGGTTTAATTAATTATAAATATATAATTCTTTAGTTACGGCTACGTAATATTCTCCGTGAATAAACTTGTCAGTTACAAATAAAGATGAACTGACTGTATAGAGAACCGAATACATACATTAACATATATACAGGATCGTTCTCGTTTGTTAATTTCATACGTAATGATTAAATCCTTATTGCTGGATCTACACGTTTGCCACTTGCCGCAAATCCAAGACTTGTTCAAATGCTTGGTAAACAAAGGAATCAACGAACGTCGGATTTCATACGCTTGCTTTGTTCTTTTTGAATTTTTTCGGCTTTTTCATTCGATTTACTTTATTTTCGTTATAGAAAGGAACAAAATAAAGCTAGGTGAAATGTAGATTGTAGATGAAAATTATTCATATCACTAGCACTACATAACCTATAAATTCAACCTTCGTTCTAGAATTATTACCAGAAACGTTTGAATTTTATTACCAAGACATATAATGTCTTCATAAATATATAATTGTACTATGTTAAATTTTTAAAAAAAATCCGCTAAAGTTAATTAACGAGATTTGAAACAGTGTATTTACAACGAATCGATAGATTTTTGTTATATACATTCTTAAACAAGATTTAATTATTGAATTAAAAGGTTTGGGAAATTCTCTAATTAATTAAAACATCGAGAACACAAATATTCATCTATTGGCAGTTCTAGAACAAAGTAAACTGTAAACCAAAGTGTGTATGCAAATTGTGCCCAAAATCTGATACTCAAATGATCGGCTACAAATTCAGACCAGTTCATATGACGCAACCACACGCTTGTGCATGCGCGAATTTGCCATAATTTTGGAAACTCTGGGCATGTTAGCAACCTTTAGGAAGTCTCAATTATCTTTTCTCTCCTTCATCTTCAGCTTTTTATCTGAACGTTCGCTGTTTGTAAACATTAATAAAATATTTAGATCACTTTTCATCTATTTTCCAAACAAGTATTACTAGAAGCTCGGCTATATAAAATAATTATCATTATTACATTTTAATCTTATAATTTATTGCAAAACTGTCAGGTTATTTCGAATAACTTTTTTCATCTGTAAGGGTATACGTCCTAATTTTATCAATATAGAAACCATATCAATTTATTACTGTACCCCTTATTACAGAAACCTCAGAACCTGGGTATATGTTAGGTGTTATCGTACCCAACCCGGGTACATGAACCGCCCCCACTGACTCATTGAGTGTGCCATATTTATTAGCATTAGCACTACTGGATCGATAGGAATGGCCGCCGTGGCTGGCCTGCTATTTGTCCTCTGTTGCGAATGTACCATGCTATTTTGTCCGATAGATGAGGGTGTAAATCAAGGCCTGTTGAGTACCCTCTCGTATATTATAAATATTCTCGCTGAACAGGGTATGCAATGTGGCAACGAATTCAACCTTATTTCTATTCTAACATTCATTTTAAAAAACTCATTAAAGAAAATAAAAATAAGATGTACTGTAAAAAAATATAAATAAACAAGAATTACAAAAAGGTATTAGACAACTAACGATAATAGAAATAATAATAAATAAAAAAAGAAATATAAAAATATAGTAAAAACTAAAAGACGGAAAATACCCACCTTACTGAATGGAATTAAACTCACAAAAAACAAAAAAAGCTCACCTTACGATCATAAACATTGTAATCATAAACCTACGATGTGTGAAATATGTTATATATGTATAAGGAACTATATGGTTTCCTCCGGTCGCATTTAGCTATTTTTTTCCCGGTAAATTCTAGATATTTGAACGGTTTTTGAAACCTTCAATTGTTTATTACAAAATAAAAAATGTGTACAATATATATTCAAAATACAAGAAAATATTATGTTTATTTAGAATATAATAATATGGAATATATTCCTTATTTGAGATGAAGGTAGGCATAGTCCGGAAAAATGGTCACTGATGAACTTTTTTTCTTAATAGACACGCTGCTCAATTCTTTTTCCAAACGTTCAAGTTCCGTTCTGTAACATTCTACTCTCGGTTTTAATGTGGGATCCACGCATCCTTCAACTTCCATGTGGCCGACCTCCGAAAAACAGTAAACAATTATCAGTAAAACTATCATAATCATAAAAATTACGTGTTAAGTAAGAGCTTACCAATTCTCGTAGGTCTTCAGCATGTTTTTGAAGTTGCTCAAGTAATTCCCGCTTTGTCGCTAAAACAACGGTTATGGATTGAAACGAAGGACGAATTATTTATTAAGAAAAACTATAATTTACTCACAGCGTTTAACTTTAGATAATTTCGATATTTTTGCTGTGAAGTCAGCAGTGGATGTAGCATACTGTTCTTCATATTGCTCAAGTTGAGAAGCCATAATTACGTTAAATTTTTATGTTTAAATTAATTATTATCAAGGAAAAAGTATTGGAAAGAATTCTATTAAGCTCTTTTACCATAACAACTAAAGAATACTTATCAACAGAAAACCTTTAAACGTTGGTAACCATTTTTTCAGCTGTGAAATTAAAGTTAAATAAAAAATTTTTACATTACTTTCGAAAGTATTTGTATGAATAAATTTATATCAGTTATTAAAGTTTAAGAGACAATAATGTAAATATTATACTTCTGAAAGTTATTATGTAAAGAAGCTGGGTGATTGTGTACGTTTTTATTAAAGTGAAAAATAAGTTTTTTATGATTGTTAACTGTATTAATTTGTAAATCAGGAAAAACACTTTGGTAGTGATTGCTTGTGATGTAGTGTTGTGTTCTAAAACATTTCAAAATTGTCACTGGACTGACTGGTGCAGAAAGTACGAATTTTCATACCAAATTATTTACCTCGCCTATTTTAATATAGTTTAAAGTTTATTGGAACAGGCATAATGATTATACTATACTTAATAATAATGAAGTTGAGTTATTTACATTATTTATAAACATATATGGAAGGGATTTCAAATGAGTGTATGAAAAGCCATAAGTAATTATGTTACCTAGAGCTTTATTGCTAACTACATGTAGTTGCATATAAATTCACGCTTCACAGTTTTACCAATACTGCGTTAATTTCGTCCAGGCACAAAGCAACACAACCTTATTGGCAAAATTATCAGTTATACTTTTTGGCTTTTCGCCCTATCAAATCGTCTTCATAATCGTTCAAATCGTTAGAATTTATCTTTTAGTAATATATGTTACAGTACACATCATGTTATCTTAGTCTAAGAAATCTGCGATTGTTTATAATCTAAATCATTAATTGCCAATTGGCAGGTTTTCTCCCAGCATATCCACTTTTTAGTGTTTAATTGCGCCCAAGAACGATCTTCTGATTCCAACACGGTTGATGCTATTGAGAATAAATTTTCTAATAGAGCCAGATAAGGACTTAGATTCTGGGGGTACATTTCCTAGTAGATCTTTTTAGTTCAGGCAACCAGGACCCACTCCAGGGGTGCCGACATGAAGTAACGTCTCCGATTATTGAGTATTAGCCTATTAATAAAGCAACTTAATTAGAGTCATATCAAATGAAATAAAATAGCAATATGAACTAACATAAAATATTATAAGATATTACTTTTAAATAGGTTTTTTATGGGTGTAAGGCGACGCCGATG
The DNA here is from genome assembly GCF_000696795.3 of Halyomorpha halys. Taxonomy (NCBI): domain Eukaryota; kingdom Metazoa; phylum Arthropoda; class Insecta; order Hemiptera; family Pentatomidae; genus Halyomorpha; species Halyomorpha halys. The sequence goes on from NW_027116286.1 coordinate 637,766, forward strand.
AAGTAATTGAAGGAAGCTCTTAACGGTAGTGGATCGTTGGCCTGTTAGAGAAGAGTCCAGAACGCTAATACATGCAATAAAATTAGATAATAATATTATATTAAATAACGAATTCATGAATTGCATTATTTAAGGATGTGATAGAAGTTTCTCAAAAACATTTGATCATAGTTCCTTATCCTTCTTCGTGTCCTTTCAAGAAGTCTTTCATGTCCGATGACGCCCCAGTGACGTTGGCCGGATCTTCTCCTTCTCCTTCATCACCGGTGAGCTCCCGTGGACCAATCAACTGATAGTATCATCCGATCGTATGATCCTATCATAGTTGAGACTGTCATTTTCAAGTCTCTAATCTAACAGACTTATCTTGCTTTACGGCCGACATACTGAGATCGTGAGAGAAGTGATGTGCCTCGCATACTAACGTTTTCTTATAGTTAATTATTTGTATTTTAGAATTTATAATGCAGAAGTTTAAATGTAATAAGTACTGTTTATTTGACTAATCACAGAAGAACGAGGAATGCTGCAGTTACTCTCTTGCTTACAGGCTATCCATAGCATCTTAAATCACTTAAACAACTTTTTTAATTGTTTATAACCGTTCATTAATAAATTTTAAAAAAATACTCGTACTGGTACACCGTACGTATTATAACATTCCAAGTACCTATACACAGACAGTAAGGCAATTCTGTATAACCCGAGATCGCCTTCGCTCACCGCAAAAACCGGTTCCATCGCCGTGTGTCCGTGTTGTAAGTGCCTGTTCTTGTGTGCCAACGTATTTTCGTGTGTGTGTACCTGCTAAAACATTCCGAAGGATCTTAAAAAAAAATGAGACTCGAAGGAGAAAAAATAAATAAGAAGAGAATAAACTGGTAGAGGAAAAAAACATCGAATCGTTCTTCCTCGAATCTGCTTAAGCAAAGCCTTATTTAGTAATGAAATAAGCTATTTGAAAGTTTTTTAAACTTAATTACGATTTTTTTTTTTCAACTTATGCAAATAAGTGACCATTAATGAATAATCCAGTTCTAATTAAATTATTGTTGATACTCTGAACGAGTTCTTTTACAAGATGGGTAATTAAGAGGTAAATTAACTTAATGACATTATTATATTTCATTCAGTATACTTTTTTTTTTACGATCATGTCATATTATGATTAAAACCGAAAATATAAACATAAGATTTTACTATACCATACGATATAATTACTAAACCTTAAGTTTCTAATTTACTAGTTACTAATTTTCAGAAATTTTTTTATCATGGTATTGCCTTTTTTATTTTAATAATACTTCATTTTATAATATTAAAAAAAAAAAAGCATACTAGGTCCCTCATCTGAACTAATTTCTGAATGATCTACACATACACCATAAACATCTCAGAATTTGTTAATTGATTATTAAAATCTGTATCTTAATATATTTTTGAAATCATTTTAGCAGTATTTAGACGGTCAGTCATTATAATTTAAAACCCATTCATTATTAAGCGAACACGCCGGGACGATGCAAAAAACAAACCTATAAGCCGCTAAGAAAGGATATAACGCGGGCTGTGTTAGGAAGAAAATAAAAAAGAAAACTCCATGGTTCAAGGCCGGCGCTGAGATCAGTTTTAAAAATTGCCTTACCCAATATGGGACTAAACTAATAATTTAATTTTCCATTTCTCTGGCTTTCAACCTTTCAGAAATATTCTTTTTCTTAAATTATTGAATATATTTTAGTTTATAGAATTTTAGTTTATATATCTAGTTTATAGAATTAAAAAAAAAATAAACAGTTCTACTTTAAAACAAATTTATATTTTAAAAAAACAGTAATTTAAATCTTGGGCGTTTTCAGTTCGTCGGTAAACACAGTTCAGATAATCTTTTTGGAATTGAAAAAATCGGTTTAATAAAATACCCATTACACAATAATAATTAAGAGATAATGTTTTCTTAATTTCATTTAAAATTTTTAGAACGCTTCTCCAATTATTATAAATATTCAAATAGCATGCATTTTACTTCTGTGTAAATTGGATTCTAAATAAATTTAAATATTAATTTATGGACTTGGCTGTGGTAGTTAAATCTCAACATAATACATATCATTTTACTAATATTTGAATATTTTATTTTAGAAGTATTATTATATTTTTATAAATAACAATAAAATTAAGCAATTTTGTGGATACACATGCAAATCCTACGTAACCAATATGAATCACAGTATTGGCTATAATGGCAATAATGTAATGATGAAAAAATAATGAATGCAATAAAAACTACTGTGATTTTTTGAACACAATAGAATTCTTGCAGTAGAAAAACACTTAAACTTGGACCATTCAATTTTAAGGTACGATAGTAGATATATAATGTCACGTAATGACTGAAATCTATGAAAAATATTTAGGATATTTCACGTCCTCCTTGATAATGGTCAGAGGTCCCAAACGTTGGAGAAAGATAAACCAACTATATCTATATAATCCAAAGATATTTGTGTTTTAATTTAAGTTACTCTCAAATAAAAAAATAATATATAATATATTAATAAACTTGAAATTAAATATTATAAAATTATACCTGAACAAATTGTAAATCGTATATTGAAAAACAATTTTAATTTATTTTAAATGAATAGCTATTATACTCGTGGCTAAAGGAACTGCAGCTGTAGAAAAAAAAAAACCAGAGACTGTGATTAAGTCAGCAGTGAAGTGTATAAATAGATAATGGAATCAGTTATATCAACTGGCCCAGCGATTTAGGGATGTTAGGGATGTTTGATGTCGGTTTTTTTTCTTTTATAAAAGGATCTCCATTTTTTGCGAGGGTGACCGCGTGTGAGTTTCAGCACGTTGGTTTTTTTTTCGACTGGTGTCTGCAACAAGTGTCCACTGGTGCCTTAATCTGTTTTACGACCGTTTGGCCTAAATCACTTCAGCACACTTCTCCATTAGCACTTCCTGGCTGGATTAAAATCAATTTGGCATTGACACTGGCTCTTTTGGAATACTTTTATTTTCATATGTTTTATTATAAGATAAAATCTATTCATTATTAGTTTTACTTAGCAGTGTTCGGACATCGGGGTTGAGATAAAGTTTCAATTATATAGATACTGGAAAAGTCCCTGAGATTGTTTCATATGTCGCACTACATTAAAATGAAATAAAATAATCCAATATATATCTCCACCACTTAATATCATTGTTTGTTTTATTCACTTAATTATTCACGTTTCATAAAAACAAAAATCAAAATAAATTAACGTAAAGCAGTTGTCTAACTGTATCCTAAATAGCAACCTCCACGTTTTTATACCTACCTAAGAACTTTCACCGATCGAGGACAAATATAGATACCATTTAATTGACATTATTCCAGATCAAATTAATACTTGGACTGAGATAGATTGTCCATTATAGCTGACAATTAATTGAAAATTGTCTTAATTAAAAGGTAATTAGATGGCTAAATCACGAATTCAATGCTGATAGACAGTTCAATAATTTATCTATGTAGGTACCATAAATTATTAAAAAAAAGTATGATTAATTTATAATTTTAATAATAAATATCTGATGATAAGTGTCATTAGCTTTGTATTTTGTAGCAATTTATCCTACTCGTTACGATAATATTTTACATTTGATTTTTTATGTCTCAAAATCCTCACTCAATCAAAATAATCTATTTTCGAATTCTTCCAGTTTCCAATATTTTTTTAATCAATATTAATTTATCCCATTCCGGCCTAATCATCCCGAGATAATTACTGACCACATGAATGCCACAAGTGCTTCAAGATCGGATCTCGGTACATCTCAAGGTGCTATACCCCTTGCAGACTCCTTACAATTAAAAAGATAACGAACTCTCAAACGAGTAGGGATGAAATATTCGGAATTATAAAGGCACTGTACTGTGGGGGCATTGCGTGTTCTTAAAGAATCCATCTAACTCAGTTGCCTGCCTTGGCATCCCTACAGGCAACCTATACTACTTTTAGAAATTTTATTTTCAAATTCATTACTGGGATATCGATACCTCATTTCCAATTCCGTAATGTGGATTCGTGCCACGGAGATATTTATTATAAATTGTTTATAATAATATGAATAATATAGCTAAGGTATACCAACTATGTGGATTTCAAATGATTGGCTAAAAGAGAAGCGGGCAATCAAATGAAATTATAATATCGTAAAAATTTCATAAAATAATAATGCAATGGATTAGGGAATAGGCATTAAAATCTATTAAGAAAAAAACATTAACTACATACCTGAATACGGGTGATTATTTAAACTGGTGATCTCACACTAGAATATTTCTTAAATCGAACGGTTCTTCCTCTAATTTTTTTTATTTCATAGTACATTAAAGTTACTATTTTAGGAATGTGGTAAATGTATTAGAAGTTAGAATTTTAATGTGTAATGAACTAAAACTATTTCAATCGTTTTATCTTTAATATACGTGGTCTTTCCTATATATATAAAAACATTTACATGCATACATATAGTGTGAGAGAAAAAAATAGTATATATATATATATCTTACACAATTGAAAATTAATCTATTCTGTTCCAAATCTATTAGGTTTGCAAAAAGTAATCACATAATATGGTACAATGTATAGAATACGTCAATTACAAAAAAATAAAATAAATAAAATGGCAGAAACGTTACTAAATTGTGCAAAAGATATCTGTTTCTGTGTGTTGTGTAGAGAATAAAACTGTTACAAATAAAATTTAAAAAAATAAATTATAATTTACTTTTATTTTAAACAATTTGGTTTAATGCGGTCTTAAGAATTTTTTTCCTAGTTATTTTAACTGAGATTTAATAATTTACAAATGAATCCAACTGGAAACATAAAACAACTAGTATTAAGTTATTCATGACTAATATATTTTATATTTATTTACGAGGAGAAGATGGTTGGGGAAGCGGTCAAAATAAAACACAAATAAGTTGTTGTAACTTTTCTTGAAAAAGAATTTCTAGCCTTCGTCAGGGCTAAGAACAGAACGAGATAACAACCAATGAATACAGAAAATATAAACAGAATGACATAAAGTAAATAATTTTACAGAATGGAATTAATAAAATAAAGAGATGAGAGAAGTGGAAAATAAAATGTATTCATACCTAACAGGTTCGTTTTATTCTCTTTTTTTTTACCTATATTAATTTTCCTCCCCCCCCCCCACCCTTCTTTTCTCAATTTCTCTTACCCACGTTATTAGTTATGTTCACCATATATTATTATTGTTGTTTTCAATTTTTTTTTCTATTCATTTCTTTCGTTAAAATTTACTTATATTTTGTCTCTTTATCTATTATTAGGTTACATATATTTTCTTTCTCTCAATTTTATTTTTCTTTCCATAATTTTGATTTTTAAATTATTAATAACTAATATATTCATATTTCTTTGCATAATATAACTGCATTTTTATTTTATTTCCTTACTTATATTATTTTACCTATTTATTCAATTACCTATGTATACATTTTATTTTCCACTTCTCCCATCACTTTATTTTATTAATTCCATTCTGTGAAATTATTTACTTTATATTATTCTGTTTATATTTTATTTTTTATTTGCTGTGTTCATTGGTTGTTATCTTGTTCTGTTCTTAGCCCTGATGAAGGCTAGAAATTCTATTGTTGGGACAATTAAATAGGTTACACCAACTTATTTGTGTTTTATTTTGACCGCACCCCCAACACTCTCCTTGTATAAGCCATCCACGGTCAACTATCTCTCATAATTATATATTTATTTAATATCTTATCTAAAATATTTATTATATGTAATGTATTTATGTACTGATATATAAATCTGACTAAGTAGATTTGTTCGTAACTAAATGCAGTAATTTTTTTATTATTATTATCGCTGTAAGTGAATACAGTTTTAAGAATATTTACTCATTGTTCTAAGCAAGTTCATTTTCCTCATCCCTAGATATATTAACTATTTATGCAGTACGATTAAAAAGATGTCGGGGTTGTAAATAATGCTAGAAAGGCGACAAAGGTAGAAGGAACCATTAAGGGATAGACAAGAGTGAACGTAGGCACGTAAATTGATAAGGCATGCTTAGATAAATCCTAGAGCGGAGAAACACAGGCTCCACTTTTAACATAATGTTATTTCCATGTAGTTATTCGCCAACATTAATTTTTATCACAAAAAAACATAAAATAATTTACAGGAAATGTTGATAATAAGTCTAGTGCAGGAGTCCTCAATCTTTCTCCACCTCCGGGCACCTATACGATTGTTTTTGTTGATTTAATTTTGTGTATTTTATTGGATGTAAATTGGTTGTTGGTTATTTTTAATGATGCTTCGAAAAAGAATATCGTAATCAGTATAATAACAAGTATGTGATATTTTTATATTGTAAATCCTAGAAAATAAAGTTTCAATCTATTTAAAGATCGCGCACTCGAATATCGATTTATTTTAGTTTTTTGAGATTTCAAACATATTAGAGTCCTTTACTAGATTTCTAAGGAGTGGAAAATGAAATAGTCATAGTATAGTTTCAAGATGGTCCAATCGCGTATTTATTTTAGCTCCACGGATTTTAAATAGGTGTTGCTGAAAGCTGCTGTACAAATTGAATTGAAAAATCTTAAAACCTATTTTTAACTGATAACTCTTCCAAACACTTATGAAAGTGTTCTATACTTAATGACATATATCCAAAAAGTTAAAATAAATACATACGCTAGCTAAAATAAATTTTAAATTTAATCTAAAATCTAAAATCAATCTATATTGATATTAAAATTGTCCTTTGTAAGTCATTGGGAAAAAATTTCCACATGTTTTATTTTGAGTCCTAGGTATTATGCATTCCTTAAATTATAAAGGATATAAAGATGTGTAGGTAAAGATAAATATTACTGGTAATAATAATAATAATAATTGTATAGATATATTATTATTATATTTCTTTATTATATTTATTCTTATATTATTATTGGCGCGACAGACCGTGGAGGTCCAAGACCTCGTGCGATGTACTAAGGAAATACATCGCGCGTTTTGTTGACGCGGTTTTCATAGGGTGGGTCTATTCCCACGCCTATTTTTGTGAGTGTCGCCCATAGGCTAACGGTACTCACAAATGCCCTGGGGGAGGCTGTAAGTGAGTATTGTATTATTATATGCTTGAAAAAATCCCGTATAGGGCCGGGTCCTCGAACTCACAACCTTTGGTTGGTAGAACGGTGCGTTACCAAGCTGCTAGCGTCACCCCCATATACGCTTGTGCGCGCGCGCTTAATATATACGATTATGATAATAAATAAATAATACAGAGTAACTCAGCGCACATCCCAATAGGAATTATGAACAGATTTTGTACTTCACTAGCTGTAAATTCGGAACACTGAGATGAGCATGAAATCCAAAAAGCCGCGCCGGCCCCAGATCGGCCATTATTTATGGTTCTGGGGCGGATAGTCTCTGACCTTGTGTGCGAGTGGATCAATCTGCTATTTTGGCAGTAAAAAATTAAGATTCTCAAAATAGTTGATTTTGACCTATGCGTATGTTTCGTTCTCTGAGATTATATGTCATATCAGGAAGATAGCTAAGATAAAGATAATTCAATGCAGCAGTTTTACACAATAAAACACAACTGACTTTCAATATATCAATAGAAACTTTCAAATAAAGCACCTCTGGCTAGCAAACATTTTAAATTAAAATATAAATGAAAAAGATTTTCTGTTCTCATTCCCCTTTGAGACGTCTCTTCAAGAACACAACCTTGTAATTCTTCAATGGAAAGGTGAAGTACGCAGTTGGCAGCTACACTTGTTTTTGTAAAAAAAACTTTTATTGAGGTCATTACAGGTAAGAGGACTGCATTCAAGACATCAATTAAATTCATGTAAATGTGTCAAGTTACCGGCTCACTAACGGATAGTTGCCTATGTCTCCTCAAAATACGTGGCCGCTCCCTCTTCGATCTTATTATATTAATTAGTATAATTAATGTTGTTAAATCATGATTAATGGCGTTAAGAGTAATTTTAATTTCTAAAAATATCTCGGTTTCCTTGGTCATATTATTATTTCCATTTTATTTTAGCATTAGCTATTTAGGCAGCTCAAGGAACGCAAGCTTATTTTCCTGGAAGGTTTAATTTAAAAAAAAATCATTTAATTGTCCAAAAATAGACTTTGATTTATAGAACGGATGTAATGCTAGAAAACCACCACCTGAATAGTCAGATGCCAATCATATCTACATCAATATAACTAATTCAATAAGACAAATGTATTTTGTTATACGTTCATCATTTTTATTAAAACA
>NW_027116286.1:646429-691512 GCF_000696795.3 Halyomorpha halys
TAAAATCCCGGAATTCACGAGTAGAAAAAATGTTATGAAGAAAATTATGCGTTTTTTGTTTGTAGCTCGGAAAGTAAGCTTTTTTTTCCTCTCTTATTATATACCAATCGATTCGTCTCTTTCCGAGGAATAAGAAAAAATATTAGTGATTCTATTATGCTATATTATATTTGCGAAACATTATATAAACATAATATGGCTCCTGGTAAAGTAGGTCAATAAACTTTTTTTTTAGAAAAAAGTAAATCATATTGGTTTTTAGTGTCGTCTCAAAATACCAAATACCATTTTTCAAAAAAATTAAGTATTATAAATTTTTCACCTCGATTTATTCCGAGGATTTTTTCTTTCTTACGGTGACTTATGACCGGTGTTTATAACTCCTTTGTATTTTATACAATTCCTACATTAATTGAACCGTTTGAAAGCGGGATATTTGTTCTTTTAGCCGACATCAACGTAGATTTAATGCCCTTATAGGGGCGTAATATGGGTTTCAGATAGGAGAAAAAAATTCACACGTTTTATTTTAAATCTCCGGTTATAATTTTTTTAGTTCGTTACTATATGTGCCCTTTGGTGTAGTTTATAGAGCCCTAGACCACTGCCAAGTTTGGTGTAGATTGGTCGATTAGTGTTAAAATACATATATGTTTAATCTAATTAAATACAATAATATAAATCAAACTATTAATTGTATTCATTAAATCTATTTACATCCTTAAATATAGCAATAGCGGACCATTGCCGTGTCAGCTAGTTTAATATAAATAAACATAAATTGTTAAAAAAACAAAAAAACAATTTAATCAAATAATTATTTAGTTATATGTAGAGTAAGAAGAGAAAATTTAATTTTTAAAAACAATTAAAGTCCGAAATTTATTGAATATTTTTCATTAAATAATTTTAAAATGGCTGTATCAGGTCAAAACGTAAATTAGCATGTTAAAAAGGAATTATTTCTCGATGTACGTTTTTTTTTTTAATTTATTTATTTCATTGTTCATTTGTTTTAATTAGATTACAAAAAATTGTAATTATACTAATCTTTGGCTTGAAGCTATCGTTTAAAAATTTGCAATGTCTGGATATGAGTTTTATTTATTTTTTTCAATTTTCTGTTTCGTTTGTAGAATTTATTTATGCGTCATATAGAAATATTTATACAGTTTTGTGTTATTTGTCTGGGTATAGAGGCAACACTTATCTAGAAAATTCTTACTGGTAGCTTACTCCTACATTGCATTTACTAACTCGGTAATGATGGAGAAGCGTAACAAAAAATCCCTAACCATGGTTATTACAGACCTCCGGCGGCTGTTTTATTACAGAGCCTTAACTGGACAAGACTTTAATAGTAAAGAAAATAAAATTCTAGGCATTAGGAAACCACCAATCTTTACAATATCTTTTTAATTGCAACAAGGTTTTAATGAATACACCGGGGGGGTCTCATTCCCATTGTGTTCAAACGGACAGCATTTATTCTTTTAGTTTGGTATTATTCATTTTTTATCTTATTCTTTCTTTCTTTTTTTTTCATGGTTATACAGATGGTCAGCAGAAGTATACAGATAGTATGACACTGCTGTTGGCTTAACATTAAGTTAAATTGTTGTAATCTAGTAAATTGTTCGAATGAGTCCAGGAACTAAACTAAATATTGTAATGACAAACGAGTAGGAAATTCATATAAAAATTATTTATATCGTAGGAAGATAGTTCGGGTGGCGGTCAATAAAGATACCAAAATAGCAGAAAAAAATTATTGTCCTGACGAAGCCCAGCTAACCTTGGTTAACAATAAATACCTTTATTAACCCCCACCCGGACTATCTTCCTACAATCTACTTCATGCCGGCCAACTATCTTCTTCCAATAAATTTTTTTCATTCTTAAAAAAATATTCAACATTTTTTAAAAAATTTATTTATAGAATTTACAATTAATTGTATGAAATACATTAAATAAATACATCTAAATATAAGGGAACATTAACCGGGAAAAATAAATATTTTAAAATTAAATTGTGAGTTGTAAAAAACTTTGTAATTTGTAAGTATTAACAATTTTTCAAATTACTGTTTTTATAGAAGTTATGTTTAAAATAAACAGTAAGTGCTTAAAAGTTTACAAGTTGATAGTGCTAAAATAATTTTAATTTTTATATGAATTAACTTCTTTTTTTTTAATGAATTATTTACGTATTACGTATTATTACGATGTATAGGAGTATTAATTACTTTTATTTCGAATTCGTTTTTAAAAATTATAAATGCCACCTGTGATTTGGTTTTTCTAATATGAAGAATACTTTTTAAAATACAAGGTAGAGTACTTTTTTGAAGAAATGCACAATTACCATTATACTAGAGTTGAAAACAAAATTAATTATCTGTGTATTACCTGACTATACGTAGTATACAGTTCCAATCGAAATTAAAATAAAAAAGCATATAAAGTTCATTGTTTTCACATACAAGGAGCCTTGTATAACATTAATAACTAATACGTTATATCAAAAAATATGTTGGTTATCTTTTTAAATCATGAAAAAAAAAATTTATTATTGTGCCTTGTTTTTGTATAATATTCATTAATATTTTGTATAAACATTATAGCATGAAACATATTTGATAGCTAGATGAAGTCAGGGTTTGAATGGGTGGCATTCACTTTTTACAAAATGTTTTATTAACTCACATATGAAATATAATATACTCATCTTTTAAATTTCTGTCTAAAGTTATCTTTCGATAGATACCCTTATATACAATTTTATATAGTTTATCTTTTTTTAATATATGTTTATTTAAAAAATATACAAAAATAAAAAAAAAAAACATATATATAATGGAAAAATATCCGTCTGTCGAATTCTTGTGCAAATTTAAATAAACTTGTAAATGAATTATAAACTATATAATATACACATCGTTTATATATAAAAATGACAAATCACGTAAGTGTAAAGTGAAGGTTTCGCGTGATATATTATGTCGTGCAAGTTCGTCGTGTATGTGCAAATAGTAGATTACTACCAACTATCTAGCAAATGCTGACAGTACGATAGCAAATGCCATTTTACACAATTTGGCTGCGACAGCTGTCACTATCACCGTCGCCGTGGAACCTCCGCTTAAGCTGCACACAAGGATAAGCCAGCACCTGCTCGGTAGTGCCTCGAGCTGGATCAATTTGTCTTCATAATGCCCCGGGCTCTATTCAATTCCCAACAGTCAATTAAAATGTCATTGTGAGCTACGGGGGAAAAAATGCAATGAATTGAGCCGTTAAAAAAAAAAAAGAATCAAAACGATTATCGAAAAAAAAAATAACCCTCCCAATTCAACGCACCCGTAATACATATTTGTACAAGTGCTCAATTGTAGAACGCGTCACAACGGCTGTGTAAATTGAACGATTCGAAAAAAACACCCTAAAAAATGAACTACCTATAAAAAAAAAAAAACCTGTTAAAACAAAGGGGAAGAGACAATGCACCGGGGTACGGGACAGTAATTGCGGAGGTTACACCCCTCTGCGGAGGGGACGATAAAAAAAAAGTGGGTGGGTCCGAGGGGAGGAAAAAAAAAAAGTAGGAGGGGTGGCTGTAAAAAGAAAAAGAAGCAGAAAAAAAGGGAGGGACTGTCACAACACGGGGCCGAACGTATAAAGGATTATCTTAGGGGAGGAGTCCGAGGGTGGGGCCTCTGTGGGTGGGATTTTTTTCCTATTGCTGCTCCTACCCCCCTGCCCAGGGGTGGGGATTTTTTTTCCTATAGGGTGGGGTTCGGGTTTAGCCAATAGGAGCATTTTTTTTTTCCCACCTCCAGCTCTAACGACAACCGCAAAATGGCTGTACCTCGAAGGTAACTTCAACTCCTGTTGTTCGCGGAACATATTGAAATTATTATTTTTTTTTTTTTTCATTTATCTCAATTAACTAATAAAGGAGAAAAAATCAATTGGGCTATTATAGTCGGCTTCGTAATTAAATTTAGATTTGAAATAAATTATTAGATTATTCCCTAATTGCTTTACGTACTGATGCAGAATGACACACGAGGGCAATTTCCAATTACTTAAAAAAATGTGTCTACTTTTCTTAGAGAGACAAAGTGTATAGAATGCTAGTGCTATATAATTTCTATTCAGAGAGGAAGCAAATATACCCTGTTTATCTGGAATAATGTCGATAATTTTTTATGTTTTTATGGAACCCATTTAGTCTCTTTAAATTACAGTACCCATCTCCTGTTCCCAATGGAACTATCGCATTCAGAGAGGAGAATCCCAGGAAGATGTGGTAGTGACAGAGGAATTAGATATTCGGTGTATCACCCGGAGGCGTAGTCTTTATGTTAATTGATTTACTTTGTGGAGAGCTGTTTGCAGAACTGCAGTCGCAATCCCATTAGAACACTGCACAATCAATATACAAATATCATTCCCCCCTTTAGAGCGAAATCAGCCGTGAGCGTCCTTTGTACGTTTGATCCAGCGGTTTAGTGCAGTTCCCAGAGATTTTTCGAAAACGGCTCATGAACCCGAACCGTAACAAAAAAAATTAATAAGTAATCCTTAAAAGATTGGAAATACAAAGGGAGAGATAAAACGATACATAAAATGACAGTAGTTAATGCATTATTGGATTTTATTAGACTTTTTCTTTTTTTTTTTTTTTTTGCAAGTTCCTAAAAAAGAAAGAATTGCCTATGACCTAGAATTTTTTAGAACGGACTGAGCAATAAAACGAGCCGTAGAATTCCGTTCCATCATTATCTTTATGGCATTCATGAGAAGTAATTACACACGATAATAGGCCCGTCTTTTATTGTACAACCGGATCAATTATTCTAAAAGGGGCCATCACTAATAAATGGCTTACTGCATGCTGACCCTTCTTTGTACAATATTGTAATTGTACAAGGTTGCAATTTTTGAATTATCAATAATCTATAAGGAAAACGCTTAAAATCAAGTTTTTATTTTGAAAATTTTTGTTTTCACTAATTAAATATTTTTATAAATACATTTAGCATTGAAAATTAAATCAAACCAATATCATATGATATTATTTTCTAATATATATAAATTTAATTTAATGTTTATTCATTAGACCGGGAAATTTAATTTTCAACTTCCACAGTTTAAAATTAAGAAAAATTAAACTTCTAATAAGTGCTATGAATAAAGGATTTCATAAAACGTCCTTCTAAGCAAAAACCTTTATTTATCCTAAAATATCATAGAAACAATTTATCCACTCTTGTATTCAGTGACTCAACTATGTGTGTGAATCATGATTTGTTTCACGAATACAAATAAAGTATTGATAAAAAACAAGTTCGGTAAAAATAATATATATAAAATAAAAATAAAAACGTATTGATAAATAATTCCTACGCTTAAATCAGACCATCCATCTAAAATGATACTGTTTTCAATTATTTTTTATAAATATCCTTCATCACATCATATAACATACATACCACTATACAATATCACCTATATATTAACTTTTACTTTAGAACTTTTTATCATCCCACTATAAAGGGAGTTAAACATAAATTGAAGTTATTTAAATACATTTATATCAAGTTAGTTTGTGAAGTTTCACTATTGCTCTCCAGCATAATATAAGCTTGTCAAATTTAATTTTCTAAAAATAAACTAAAAAAAAAATTAAGCTATCACAGATTAATAATTGTGCCTAATAAAATCTTTAAAAAAATAATAATAATAAACGCTTTTTAGCCGTTATTCGTTTTTTCCGTCATTTTTAATAGCTGTTTATATTGTTATAAAACATATAATCAAAAATAAAGTAACTATTTTATGACATGCAATAAAATAACTTTAACTGTTAGAATCATGTATATACGAGAGGACGGAGAATGCATAGCATTAAGTGAGCCGGGCGAACGCGGGGGAGTCCAGTCGGGACCGCATTCTTCTGCAGTACTCCTTTTTTTCTCTTGTTCCAGAGTCGTTCCCTGGGGCCTACCCCAACACGGCGGGGATTGGGGTCTACCATCTGTTCTTAGGGATGGGGGGACCGCGGGTGAAAGGGAAGTCGAAGTTGTTTAGCGGTCAAGTCGGGAGAAAGAATCTTGGATTTAGTTAAACTCGGAGGAGATATACAATGCAGATATAGTAAATTAACAAAAAAAAACTTCAACCGTTAACATTTACAATTAGCTGCTATGAAGGTTTTCTCAATTGTGACTCGATATTAAAATATCAAACCTTTTGGTAAAGCAAGATGAGAATCATAACTATTATAAATAATTGTTTATAATTCAGGTTTGAAAAACATTTGGGATATGCAAAATTTTTTTGGAAATCTGAACCGGTCGATATGTTATTGGAAAATATATCAAATTAAATAAATAAAAATAATCTAAATATTTTATTTTCATTGACAAATATTTTTTCTTAACTGTTAAGTTTTTAGCTTTTAACAGAAAATCTTTAAACGGAGATATACTTCAATATTAAATAGATTCTATTAAAATTTAACTTTCGAAGGATTTTTTTGTTAAACGTCCTAGATTATAAAAATAAATCATGTGTGCGAATAAAAATTTGTTTGTTCATCAATAATATTTATATTTTAAAAAAACTAATAAAATTCATTTAATGAATATTGTAGAATTTATTTTTCTTTCCATTTTCTAATTACGCACTCAAACGAGCTGGTACAAAAATCAAGGCTCAATTAAAACTGTGGGGCTTCCGGGGTCGAAAGAGCAATGGCCATCTAGGCTTACTCAAGTTTTATTCTCTTTCTTCTTTTAACCATTTTATATAATGCTTTTAAATTCTTTACATTGGTTATTATAATAAAATTGTCTACAACATCCAATTAAAATATTCATGAGAGGTGAAAATAACAGATTAAACTAAATAATAATTGTATTTAAACTTGAACAACACCATGAAGTCAGCGCTAATTGATCAATTAATAACAATTAAAAAATGTTAAATTAATTTTAAAGAAGACCGAAAATGTGTTTTTATTATTAATTTTACTTACTGTCAACGGTCACCCTTTCGACTAATTGCCATATATGTATTATTAATGGCGTATTAGTTAATTAATTAATGCCTGTTATAAAATAATTTATAACCATAATTATTTTTTTCAGCAAATATTACAAAACAATCAGGGTAGCAGTTTTTATAAATTTCCTATTAATCACTAAAATTAAATAAATCGTTTATTTAAAACGTTTCTTCTAGAATTGTATTAAATTTCTAAAATTATAAATATAATATATATTGTTACAATGATTCTGATAATGTTATTAATATGTTGATAAAATTTTATTTGTATATTCGAAAAAGATGTAAGAGCTATAAGTAACGAAAATTTATATCGAATAATAACTTATTTTTATAAATTAAAATAATTATTACTAAGACAGGAAGAACGTGATTCATAAAATATTCTGACTCTTTAAATTATGACCACTAATTTATTCCAAACATTTTTTTTTTTTATTCTCCATCTCCCTTCCGCTCACTTAATCACGACGTTTGTGGCGGGGTTCGTCTTCTTTTTTTTTTCTTCTCTGGCGAAAATAATACTTTTCTTCGCGGTTTTAGAGGAATAAAGTGGTTTAAGGCATAAAGCCACATAAAATTTAATTAAATATCGATTCAAAAATTATTTCCAATAATAATCAGTTGTTTTTATTTTATTTGCACTCTTTACATGATGGAATTTGCAAGCATGAGGTCATCGATATTTTTTCTAAGCGTCTTGAGGAACTTTCGCATCTAAGTCTTTCTACTCCAACTATTTAATTTTTAATGTTTAAATATTATTAATATTTAAATGTAATAGAGCCCTTAAACGACTATAAATCTTGCTATTTAAATTCAATCCAAATGATTAATTTGCACAACACAACGAAAAACCTTGAATTTTGTAAAAATATATTATAACAGATTACATAGAATATGTTCAGTATATTTTATAATCTATACGGTACAATCTATACGGTTTATAAGCTATGCGGTACTATGCCTGTGTTATAGTATATTTAAAATTCAACAGTTACAATTTTTTTTTTCGTTTTTTTGTTCTTTTACCATAAATTTTTAAATATTAAACTATATTAATAATAATAATATTAATATACTCCCGATTACAGGAACTTTTAGAGACATTAAATAAATATAGTTCATAATAAACTAGCTTATAATTTTTCCGTAATGGGGACCAGATCACAATATCTTGTAATAATTATATATCTACAAATGTTTTGATGAAACTTTAATATGTACTTGTGTATTTCATATCATCATAATATCAAGTCTATGAGGTGTACAGCATTTTGTAATGAAACTAGAACTGTTTTTGTTTTCAATTTATTTATTAAAATTACCGACTGTATTATATAAACGTACAACTAGTAAATATGATATTAGTTCTACTGAAATATTGACTTTTAGAGATTGTTGTTGATTATTGTTTGCACTCCCACAAAATTTCTTCATTAGAAGGTCTCGAGACAATCTTCTTTAAACCACTTTTATTTATATATATATATTAATTTTGATCTGAGTAATATTGAAATATGAAATATTTAAGAATCATAACCAGTACAGTAAAAATAGGAGCACACCATTGCGTTGTGCCTTTAATTGCAACATTCCATATACATGATAAAAAACATCCCAACGCTTTTATAGAATTCTAATAATTTTAAGCAAATCCGTTACTAATTTTATAGACATAATTCATAAAACACATATGTTATGGGTACTTCTGAAGTAGGTGCAATTAAATTGGCTTTTCATCCAGATTAATCCCTAATGAAGATTCATCAAATTTTTTTTGAGATGAGACAAACCCGCGAATTGACTTTATTTAATGCTTAAAAGAGCAAAGATGTTCTCTAATCAATATGGCTAATTTCAATAGAATCCAGAACACGTTTACGATGATACGGGTAGTCCAAACCAGCCACGTTTACCATCCTTTTATCAGGTTTCGTAAATTCACTAACAATAACCAGCGGGACAATTTTTGCCGTCCGAGTTGGCATAGACCTTTCTGAAAAGCCCCTCTGTTTATGGTACAGGAGGTTTGTTAATTATCAAGCCTGCCAGTGCCTGTTTGATTGCAATTATAATAACCGCTGCGGTAGGGAGCGGGGAAATAATTTGTTATTCGCAGTGTTTGGGCAGTGTTTGCTCTATGATGCTCTGTCCGCCCAATGTCCAATTGTATTTGTGGGATTCGGATGTTTCCCGGATAGTCGTACTATATTTCCCTCCAGTACAAACAACCCCGTGAGAACTGAATATATTAACAAATATTAACCCCAGTGTTTTCCCTGGCCGTGCCCAACGCTTAATATCAAACACCCGCTATCTTATACTTTCCATCTGTTATTACAAGCCGAATTACAAATGAGACCTGAGTACACAATGTTGTTAATTAATATAATATATTCATTACAAAATGCGACAACTACATATGAGGTTTTTGGCTCACTTTTCAAGTACACAGGAGTTTTCAAATACATATAAGGATTCAAGCACGGAAAGATTTTCGAAACAAACTAAATAGCGTACAGCCACATATTCGAAATAAATAGTCCAATGTCAGTATTAAAAAATCCTATGATCGAAATAAAACCTAAAAATGTCGCAATCCCTAGTTAAGGACTATATTTCTGTTAAAAAAAAAAAATTATTGTTAAAAAATCTTTTTATTTTTTTTTAGTATAATTTTATGACTCTTTTACATTATAATTTGAGGCAATAGATAGTAATTCATGGTAACTAAAAAAATTAAAAATGTCACAATAATAATATTTTCCTTAAACTTGGAGTCAATTTGCATTATGTAACACTAGCATTATTTAAAATAAAAAACACAGATTTCCTGAAATATGTTTCAAAAATCTATGAATTTCGGTGAAGCCAAAAACTTAACAATAAATGTCAGACGCTATGTTTCAGGACACTCATTTATAGATTTCTGGATTCATAAGTTGCTGAAATCAATTTTGACTTTATTTTATCTAAACCGCACCAAAATCAATAAAATAAGTGTCATAATTTTAAAAAATGGCTTGATTTTGATATATTTTCGATGTGTCATATTTATAATAATCAAATTAACTAAGATAATGAGATATTTTTCTTGATATTCACTTTCATTTTCGCCATAATGTAAAAATTAAAAATAAGAATAACTATTCAAGATCCTTCATGGATTGTAGGGTAAGATAGTTCTTAGTCCATTTTAATATCAAATTTTCCTAGCCTCGACCATTTTGAGGCTACTATGAATGTTGTGTACGGCGTAGTTAGCATTAAACAACAAGCCTTCAGAAATTAATCTAGAACGATCGTTCTAATTGTGTATTTAATTTTAATAATTAATGTATCACATGTACTACATGCCATTAATAGCTAATGTGTTGATTTAATTATAGGCGTCTTTGTATGAGACCCTAGTGGATTTCCGAAGTACACTTCGCTCTACTCTCCATAAACTTTTTCCGGAATGTACCCAGGATCATTGTGACCTATTGAAGACAAATGTTTATCTTAGGGAGTACTAACAGTTCACTATAGAGGGTGCTATATTATTGAAAGAGCTAGCATCAAAGAGCGACTACAGTACTGTTTTTGGCGGGCCTGGGTACACACCACGAACAGTATAAACAGAAACCACTCCGCCCCGGACCTATTTGCACTCCTGTGCCGCTCCTCGATCGTGTTTGCCGGACTAATTATATGTAACACAGGCTGTACACTGTAAAATCAATAACTTTTTGGTTATTTATTATTTATTATTGGTGACAACGAGGATATGCATTGGTCCAACGGTGCGTCACGTCATAGCCCCGATCAATATGTTCGTAAAGCTGTTGGATTGAACAGTAGAGGAGATTATTATTCATATCATCAAAATATTTCTTTACAAAATTATCTTAGCTTTGAAGACTTTATTAATAATTTTAAAAAATTGAAAATATTTAAATATATGATTTAATTGTAAGGTTTTTTTTTCCCACATACGCCGTATAGTTTTCCTTTATAAGAGACTTCAGGCAGTCCTATAAAGCCTGGCGAATTTCTACAATTTAACCTAATAAAGTTATTTTGGTGAACCTGATTCTCTGGGTCTGAAGTTTTACTATTTATTTTCTTTTGATCGACTGACTTCTATAATTACTGCTCCGTTCATATGGGTCGTCACACCATACTAAGTCTTTCTCAACAGTCTAACGCATAAAAATGTTTTCTAATCGGACAGCTCTCTAAATTAACCCTTACTTAGACCATGTAAATGAATTATTTAAAATTAGGTAAATGTTTATACAATAATAGGATGATTTTTATATTGCAACATACAAAGGTTATGTTACTCTAACATTTTAGCTATTTAGTGACCAATCAAACTTGTGAGACTCATTTTTGTTGAAATTCAATAACTAATAATAATCAGATGTTTCAAAGCATTTTTGTATGTTGAATTTTAAAATTTAGTAAGCCAAGGGCATGGGGTTCGATTTTTTAGTAAATTAGTTTATTATAAATTCTCGGAATTTTTATTTGTTTTCTCCTGTGGATTTTTTTCTTTCCCTATCAATTGACTTCCCTTATTTTGGGAAAAATGCACTGTTGTGTTTAGCTAGTTATATTAATGTAATTATGTAGGTTTATTTGCTGTTGCTCACTATTTATCAATACCGAAGTATATTCAATCACAGATTTGAACCCTCCATATCACTTCCTACTCCTGCCCTTCCCGTAGATGTTTGTCGAGTGCCGGAAACGCTAACGCGTTCCCTGTGTTGTGTCCAGGAGGCTGAGCTCCGTGTGGATGTGTTGCAGCAGCATGCCGCTCTCATCGGAGGACCAAACACCACCTCCTGCCCGGTCTGCCACAAGATCTTCCTAGGGACGGAGGCGCTCATGGACCACATGAAGCACGCCCACAAGGATCCCAACACGACGACCATGCCAAGTAAGTGGATCTCCTTATTACTTTAATTATAGTTATTATCATATAGTATCTTTCTTCTTTATTTTTATAACGGCATACTATCAAAATTGAGAGAAATTATTTTGGATGCACTAGCATACAGTAGATAACAGCGGCAAAAATCCCTTTGGTCTGTTTCAAGATCTGCATATCTTCTATGAGAAAAATTCAACTTCAATTCAATTACCGAAGATTCTATTATGCCACATTTTCATCGATGTACAATGTGTGAATATACACTATTACCCCACATTCTCAAAATGTGAATATACTGACTTCAGCTTCTGAAATTGGAGTAAAAACTGAATTCCTTTTATTACTGAAGCAGCATGTCATTGTAACTACACAATGGATGATTATCACATAAATGCCCTTAAATTCACCTCAAATTCATTCTTTTGAACCTATCTACTGTTTCGATGATAATAAATATTACCGCCACCAAATCTAGAGATCGATGCTGCCAAAATATATTAGATTGAAACAAGACTCAGCATACTTATAAGTCTGTTATTCGATATATGAATAATGATACAAATTTATTAATCGATAATATGACTTAAAATGTATTGAGGAATTTAAAAGAAATACTCCGAGAATTCCTTAATAATTTAATTTAAGATACCTCGACTATAAAATTTGATAAAAACTTTTTAATATATTAATATTTTTCATTAATAATGACAAAAATTATCCAAATATTTTCTTTATTAAAACATATTACATGTCCGAGGTTTCGGCCGATCTATCCATCACGTTGATTTATTAAAATTTGCAGGCTATTATGCTCAAGTCAATTAATATAGTTAAAATAAACCTATTTCAACTATAACATTTATTAATAACTTTTATCCTTCGCAATTTTTGTATTTTACTATCAATAACTTATCAAAACACTATTTTATTAAGTTATTAAGCCGAAACGTTGGACATGTAGTATATATCAATATAGAAGGTTGAGACTATTTGGATAATTTTTATTATGATTAAGAATAATACCAGTCTCAAACTAGATTATATATATTAGATTAGATATTATGTTTAGACTATCAGCAACCTGATAGTCTAATGACAGTAACCTTGCTTTGTAAGGTCGCGACTTTTCTGTGTACAGAATATAATAATTATCTAACCGAATGATTTCCACATTATTAAGCATTTGCTACACTTGTTGAAATTTGTCCTCGAAAATAGTCAGTGCGGTGATTATTTTTATTTTAATTTTATTTATTTATTTTACATTTAATTACGTTTTTCGTTTTGTTGTATTTTTGTAAGGCGAATGTGATGGGAATTAGTACAAAGCTTTTTTTCTGTTCAAATTATCCCACATTATCGATTATTTCTTAAATTTTTATAATCGAATTAACCATTTGACGATTCCAGCGGACAAGATTGGACCTACCATGTGGTGAGAGTATTGATTGGTAGAGGAGGCGTGTGTTGGTGATCCTAGAGTGGGATATATTAACCGACCCCAACAATAATTCAAAACGAAGCTGGTTCCCAAATGACGTCCAATGTCGTTCCCAACAGCATCACTCATTTGTGGGAGCTGTTAATATCAATATGCAGCGGCCCCGCTCTTCCCTTGCCACGCCTATTCTGGCCATGAAATTGTAATAAATTTTATTTCGTGTATAACACATAAATATTCTTGTATACATATTAAAAATCATTTGAGTTAATAATCGAAGGGTAGATGATTTGTTAAAAGCGTTTAAATTATAATTATTTATGTATAAATAAATGTACCACAAAAATTTATTATAAATACCGAAATTCCTAAATATCACTAAATAAATATATTTAAAAATATTCCTGCTAGACATTGATCATTTTAACGGTACATTATTGCCATGACAATAAATTTGGTCGCTTAAAAATTTTCTCTAATTTATTGGATGGGCGCCAAATTATATAGATTGATATATATTAAAATTTAATTTACTCTTGATGTTTTGATGAACAAAAATACATATATATTTAAAACATTTTTAGTCATCGGTTTCAATTCCCGAAGATGGCTGAAGTTGATTTTTGGGAAATCATTGAATAATGCTCCACTGACAATTATATTTTTTTTTGTTCTCTTTATGGTGTCTAATTTCTATTCCTAATTTTAATGAAAAGAGCCTATCTGTCTAAGCCTTAAATGTTAGTAGGTTGAAAACATATTTTGATGCATTATTCATAACTAATTTTAGGTAATTATTTTTAACTAATAATTTCATTATTAATAATTTTAGCACTTTGAGCAGGTCATGAATTGTTTTCATGAAATAAAAAATATTTCAGATAGAAACTACTATCGAAAAAATTCAATGAATTAACAGGATGTCACTACAATATGCATAGTTCTAAAAAAAATAAATATTTCTTATTAGAAAAATTATATTTATTTCAATTAATTTAGATTATTTTTTTAAAATTACAAACGTGTCTCACAATTTTATGGATAGACCAAATATTTGCGCCACTTCTCCTCACATTGGACTTGTCCAAGGTTTCTCGCTTTTAGTTTAAAAGATAGGTATAACAAGATTGCAAAAAAAAAAAGACAAAAATTATATAAATATCAAAGGGATATTATTTTCTCACCTCTCGTAAGCTTGAATAAAAACCGAATGTGACCCGCGAGATGTGGGACTCACCCACAATCTTCGAAGGCAAGACTGGTTTATGAACTGGTACCTCCCGCGGTTCGCAAAGCGAGGGAAAAAAAAATTACACGAAATGAAACACGTGGAAGTTAAAAAAACAAAACAAAATAAAAGCAACTAAATAAAAGATAAATGTATGAAAATAAGAAGAGGCATAGAGTAGGGTATACCTTCGGCCAGTTAAAACGGACCCTCGGAATTAAGTTCATGCAGCACGCCACGTCAAGTCCCTCCAAGCCCATCGGCCGCCTTATTTTTACCGTCATTAAACTTATATTATATGTCTTCTACCGCCCATTAAATGCTCATAACCTCCTCAGATATTAATAAATCAAAAAGCAATTTGAAAGTAGTTGATGTCAAAACAGATCACATTCTCAATTTATTACTTATTTTTTATTGCTGCTAATAATTATTGCTGTTACATCCTCTGGATTTGTAGGTGAAAGTCTTCAATTCGGAGCGATAAAATTTTAAACCCGTTCGCCATAACTCATCCTTTGTGTTCTATCCTCATTATTTTTTTTTTAATTGATGGAATGTCCCAAGTTTTAATTATTTTATATAAAATATTTTATTTTACAGAAGCGACTTGTAATCAATAGTGACAATATTTTTAAAAACAACTATTTCAATTACAAAACGTTATCATTGAAAAGTAACTAATTCCTATAGGTTAATATACGTAAAAAAATTTTTTATTTTCAAACTCTTCTAATTTATTGTACGGTTTTATGTACAATATATAAATAAAAAATATCTAACCTGGATTATATTAACATTTTGTAAGGTTATGAAGTTTTATTTGTTTATTTATTCTTAAAATAAAGTTAAAATAAATTAAGAAATAATTTTTTTTAGCTCTGCTTACGGAATTTATTCAAACCCTTAATTTTTGGGACTTATTTACTGAGGTATTGATTAAGATATTTCTATTATTCAGTCACTTAATTTTCAGAAAAATTATTTTAATTTATCAATTTCTAACCCCGTTCTTATTTTTTAATGTAACGATCAGAAATTAAGGAATAAAAACATTAGTTACTCATCAACTCAGAAAATGTCAAGATCTGTCCAATTGGCGCAACCCTTTGATAATACAAGTAATCCCGTTGAAGATAAAAATATATATTTTTTAAGGTTTGATCGTACTTTTCCCAAAAGAATGCTTCATTGACTTCCTGGTATATTTAATGTGGTGAAGATCCAAAGAGGTAGTAAGTCAAAGATAAAAACAAGAAAGTACCCCCCTCCTCCGCTACGTTTCAGAGCGGCTTGACAAAAAAGCTCTTCGTTCTCTTCTACTAATCGATCCATCACACAGCAATGAACCGATCACTGTGAGCACGTAGCATATGCGCTACTCAAACACCTTACCTGACACAGGCTGTTAAATGCATTTATAACCCTTCTATTCTCATAATAACTTCATCGCACTCATCTCACGCGTGTGTCATTTGTTAAAAGCATCCAAGTAATTGATCTCAGTTGTTCAAAATATAAGATGATATGAAATAAAACAGGAGTGCCGGAGCTTTTAAAATTTAATAATAGAAAGAAAAAAGTATACTAACACCCAATTGTCACAAGGAATAAGTAGGTAATTTAAAAGTGCATATAAATTAGTTAAAGACAACCCCATCAATTTTTCAAAAATAGTTTTTATGCTTGGTATGCAAAACTTTTTAAGTTTTGTTGTAATGTTTTAAGTTGTGTAAAATCTAAAACGTTTTGCCCTGCATAATTACCAGCATATTCCTTGTAAATATAGATGTATTACAATGTTCTTGAGGTTTGACTTGATATTATAAATATGTTAATTTTAATATAACAAGTTAGTTTATATATTCTAATAAACAGAATAAACTAGAAATTTCCAAATTGAATAGTGTTTAAGATGGTTGCTAATTTTTTTAATAGTTTACTAGGAAAAAGTACAACTTATTTGTGAGTCCTTATTCATACAAATTTGGAAACTTCTATTCTTGACTAAGGGTGTCATTCAAAATTTCATCTGTTGTTTATAATCTTCATTCTATTATTTCCCTTACTGTCATTTTATTATCTCTTATATAGTTTTATTGTATACTAGATCAATCTACCGTATAAAACAAAACTTGTTGACACCCTTAGCATGTACTTAAGATTAAATTATGTATGCATATTATTTAAATGCTATGACTTGGTACTAACAAGTGTGTTATTAATCAGATATGCTTATGCCTGCAGTGCCGTTCGCGGACATGTCAGGCAGCCCCTACGTGGCGAAGCGGCGGACTGCGAACCACCCCTGCCCGGTCTGCGGGAAGCACTACGTCAACGAAGGCTCCTTGAGGAAACACCTCGCCTGCCACCCCGAGACCGCCCAGTTCGCCACCTCCCTCAGGATGTGGCCCTGTTCCGTCTGCCAGGCCGTCTTCACCCACGAATCTGGTGAGTAAACCTCAGGTTTTAAATATATATATATATATACTTTAAAAAAAAAAAAATTACTACTAGTTATCATAAAGTGAAAAAAGTTAACTGAAATAATCTAATATGTTACAGGGCTCCTAACCCACATGGAACACATGAGAATGGACCCTAAGCACCAGTTCGCTGCACAGTACGTGTTGTCACGAGCAGCTGCCGAACGAAGGGAGCGAGAGAGCCTGTTAGCAGCGGCGGCAGGAGGGCTGGGTCTACCCGGCCTCAGCGGCGGCCCGGGGCCCGGCTCCCCGTCGGCCCATTCCGACAGCAGCGGCGGCGGTGAGGGGCGGCTCAGCTCTGCCGGCTCCGACACCGCGGCGCCCACCGCCTCCACGCCCAACACCCTCCTCCTCCACAACAATAATAATAACAACAACAACAATACCGCCACCGCCAAGCTAGCAGAGCTCATGGCAGCCAGATCAGGTCAGTTACCGCGCCAGCACGTCATTGTTTATAGTTGTTGTTGGCTTTTATATGAATAAGAAATAATTAATAACTATTCCTCACAGGTCTGGTAGATGCTAGCGGAAGCAACGGCCACCCCTTCCTGAACCAGCAAGGTCAGAACTACAACAGTGAGGACCTGCAGAGGGCAGCGACGGCCCTAATAGTGGGGCAGCAGCAGGCGGCCGCCGCGGCGGCGATGGGAGTTTCGGGAGCAGAGTCCCCCAGTGGGGCAGCCTCCGTAGTCCAGGTCGCAGCGGCCAACCTAGCTGCTGCAATGAGGATGACCCAGTCCTCCGCCCTCCAGCAGAACCAGCAAGTCCACAGGTAGCTCATATCTACTTTGATATAATTTATACTGTATTTCACTTAGTGTCATTAATATTCCATCGAACACATTGACAATTTGTAATAATGTATCGGTTTCTTGATGTTTCAGTAATGGACAAGTTGGATCGAATGCAGAAAGTATGTCATCAGCGATGCAGCTGATGAACGCGGCCGTCCGTGCTTCGATGACCTCAATGGTGATGGACAACGCGGCCGGTCACCAACTGCAGGCCCAGCAGGACCAGGGCTCGGCCCTCCGGATGCAAGAAGTCCTGCTGAGGTCGCAGGCTGAGGCGGCTCTTAGGCTGGCCGTGACCCAGGCGGTGGTGGCCTCCACCTCGACGGCCGACAACGGCCTGCGGGGGCCACAGCAGGGCGGGCAGGGCTACCCCGGGCAAGTCTCCCCCGACCTCACTGAGGCCCTCCGCCTCCAGGAGCAGCGCCTCGAACAGGCCCTTCGCCTCCATGGAGACCCCAGGGCGCTCGGCTTCTCCCTCTCGGCCAATAGCCAACAGCACCACCTCAACCCATGAGACTTCTCCTATTTCTGAACTAGATCTTATGTATCTATTTAATTAGCTAATGTTGTACAAATCCCCACTGTCCCCTTTGTATTTCCATACAGCATGTATATCAGAGCATCGTGTACATAAGTTTTTGTTTGTGTTGACGCTTCCCAATTATATTTAGTTTTATGACAGCGTAAGGCTGGCAGAAATGGCTGACGTTTTGAAGAAAGATTACAAGTTTGTCTGAATGGTTCGTAGATTGGACCTTGTAATGATACTGATGAAATTATTGCAACATCTTTACAGTATAGCGATGTATATTGTTTTGAACTATCCGCCATTTGTGTCAGAATAGTTTTGATGACGTCCGGAACATTGGGTTCTGTTGTCACCTGGAAGCAAAGATAAATTCAAATTCCTCTAGTTGGGCATTATTAATTTTTAAGGTTATTTTATATCATAAATTTAGATTTAAATCGAATTTATGGCAGGCCTAAAATATTTATTATAAAAGGTGTATTGATTATAAAATTTCTATTGTTGGCGTTTATGGCTTGCCAGCTCCAGGCGTACAATGGATCGAATGTTCCAGAGGCTGATCACGCCATTTTAAGTCCTTCCTTTTATCCAATGTGTTAGTGATATTTGCGTATTTGTTAACGTGTACATGGAGAACTTACTATAATAAGTAAGCGATTATTATTTATATAATTTTGTTATTGTCTACAGTTTTAAATACCGACGCGTTTTTATAAAGTTTTGTTCCAAAATTCATGAATAGCCCGAACAATTGGTAAATTAGTGTATTTTTGAAACAATGACTATATTTAAAGAAAAAATAATTGATTTTTATAAAATTATTAAATGGCAGGGTGAAGCGAATTTTATGACTTTGGAATCTTTTAATTTGTGTTGTGATTAAAAAGGAAATGAGAAAAATTGTATTGTACGAAAAGCGAATTTCAATTGATTGTGAAAATACTATTGGTAGTAAGGAGTAAAAATCAAAAATCGGCTAAGTTTACTATACATATTAGGACATTTGAATAAAGGAATAATTATATATATAGTCGTTACAACCAAATTACTATTTTATTATTACATAGTTTAAAATAAAATATTTTAAGATTCAGCTCATTAATGGCTATATAATTTTATTTACATGAAAAAAAAGTTATATTGAAGACTCCACAGCTTCAGTCATAAAGCTCGCATCAGCCTTCTAAAATTGTTGCGTGGTAAGCCTTGTATGAAATGTATACTATGTCAATAGCTGTGGTTAGAGGTACTTGCCTTGTTTAGATTTTTAATTTTTATTCGATAGAAATTAAGTATGACGACTGATATTATTTAAAAATATTTTTTTTAATTTTAACCACTTTTATTTGTTATTTGGGGGTTGCAATTTATTATGTTTTTTTGTAATATTTGAAATCTAGATTAATGTTATTATAATATATATATATTTGTTTATTGTTTCATACATGAATTTACTAATATATTTCCTAGAAGAACAAAGAATTATATGAGTAAAGCAAAAACGTCAATAATTATATGATATTATATATGAGATGTTTTATATTAAATATATATATCAGATGTAATTGATAATATTATATTCTTTAGTATGCTGATTTTCTCAAGAAAATTTGTTTAAAGTAGATATAAACGATTAAAGAATAGATTCTGTAAAAGATATAACATTTCACTTAAAGTTGCAATCAACACGGGCACTATTAGGCAAATTTTGTTGAATGTTTTGTGTTTTGTTTTTTGGGGAAAATTATAACCTGTCAAGCTTGACCAACTTTCACAATTGGTTTTTATAATTTTTTAAGAAATTGTTCCGTTGAATTTCTTTGGTTCTGTTGTTGTTTTTTATATCTTGTTTGTGTTGTTCTTTTCCTTTTTTGTTATTTCTTTTTGCTATTGTTCCATGACCAATGGTGCTTTAATTTGTTAAGTTATGAAGACATGTTCGGCTGTTTTGTTTTATTAGGCTAAATTGATTATGTCAGGTTTGACAAAGCAATATTTAATTCTTCCCCCCAGTGAATATTTAATTTTAGACTAATTATTATATTTTTTTATTTTGTGTGGATGTTGTTAGAGTGTTTGTTTCCCTCCTATGTCTCATTTACCCCACCAAGCTCAGATATATATATATAAATACATAAATATATAAATATAAAATTTCTCCTTTTTTTAAAAAAGAATAACAGTTACTATATATCCTGTATAATATATCTCTGTAGCACTTACACATTTTGGTGCAATCTACAGTCTCTATCTTATGTAAATGGACAATACTAGGTAATTTTTTACTGTAGAATAACAGTTGGTAATCTTAAATTGCAAATTTTATGCAACTTATGTGTAAGTTAGTGAGGGTTATAAGCCTCCAAAATTATTAATTTTTTATTGGGCAATAATCTAAAAAAAAAAAAAAACAGATAAATAATATTGAAATAACCTTTATCAAAAATCAAAATCAAACTGAATGTCTTTCGGTCAATAGTCGTAAGTTATAACCCTCATATATTTGTAAATATTAATGTAAAACAATAGACCCGGTTTTATGTAAATCACCCCATAGTGTATAAAATAGATGTATATGCAGAATGCCATACGTTGGCATATCTAATCACATTTTTTTAGAAATATGGTACTGTACATATAGAAGTGTTACTTCGGATATAAGGCACTTTGCTTCAGCTTATTTGCCCTTATATTCGTTGATTTCTCTCACCTGAATGCGACGCCTCTGAAACAAAAATACTGGCTATGATGACAATCCTTCACATTTATGTGCTCCTTCCAGATCAAATCATTGTCTAATATTTTATTACAAACATTTTTTAGTCCCTCAAAAGTCTAAAATACCATACCGCTGAAAAAGACTGGGTAAAATAGACGATGAATGACCTACCTTCTTGAGCCAATGTGAACCTATTTCAATAGTGGTGATGTGAGTTGTGTGAACAAGTTTAGTTTTTCTATTATTAGTATGTTAGGTAGGGGATAAGTGGTTGTTTTAAACAGTTCATTGATAGTTTCAGTTTCGACACTTAAAACTTCACTTATTTGATAATATTTGTTTTCATCAATTCAAGATTCTGTTTCTGAAAATGTTCAAAGCGCTAAGTTCATATGAGTCATGCGTCACTGTTGAATGAGACCGAATCAACCAAAATCTCTATATTATCTTGCTATATATTTTCATTCAATGTATCCCTTTTTTATTTCCACTTGCCTGCTTCTCACTTCATAAGTTCTTCCCCATCTTTCGATCGATACACATAGAGCTTCCTCATTACTACAGACTGCAGCTTTTTTCTTGTCTACAATTCTTTTTATTTACAGGAGAAAATGATCTAAACCAAATACAAAATAGCCTACTTCTTCAAAATACAAATCAGTACAGAATAGTCTGACACTATTATCATAATATTTAAAATTTCCACAACTGAAATAGTACCAATACACGTTCTGGGCTTTCCAGGGCGTGTACCATATACACCAATTTCATGGATTTGCAATAGCCCAAAACGCCTCAGTCGGACACTGGGACGTTCAATATTCTCACTCAAATTTCCCAATGACATTGCAATAGCTCTAATACATAATAACACTTGCTATTATGTACCATATACACACAATTTGATAAGACGATAAACCGGCTTCACCATAATAGTCTGATACTATTATGTACCGATGATTGTATATAGCCCAAATTACATAAATAGTATGGCACAATTATGTACGACTACAATAGACCGTTTACATAATTAAAGATATTATGTAAACAGTATTTGTATATATTTTAATTGTACAGTCCTTTACAGGTCTATTCAAGTCATTTTTTTTCAATGCTGCAATAGCCCATTGTGCTTCGGTCCCCGCAGACTGGGGCGCACCATAATGCACCACAAATTGTGTTATTTACAATAGCCCAAATACATGGTCGTCTTCTAAAGATTACCATGTATCAACATATCTCTACTTGGCCTAGCCAGATTGAATCTCTAGATGCCGGAAACAGTTTTTACTGTTGACAATAGACAGGAACCACATTAACTGTGGTATTTGCAAAACGTTCATAATTCACTCCATAAGAACAGTGTCAATACATAATGTCAAATACTATTATGTAATGATATAACAGTATTTGCATACCTTCAGTAATCATTTGTCTCGCCTAAACAGCGAGCTTTTTCTTGTAGCAGCTTTTCTTCAGATAAAGCTACTACATTCCATAATAAAATATATTATAAAATTTTTTCTTGTAACCGTTAAGTTACAGATAAATATAATTGTAAGCTCATAGTTATTAATCTTTCTTTGTTTGCTGTGGTTTTATATTGTGGTATGCTTGAAAAACCAATCACATGCAGAAACCGTTTCCCATGTTAGTATATGTTCTCGTGTTACCATGTTAGATTTTTTACTTTTAATGTTTTTATGTTCAGTTACTCTTACTTCTTCTGTCTCCTTCTCCTTCCAGTTTGCCTTCTCTTATCGTTTGTTGGTCATTCATAATGATGATTAGTAGATTGTTTAATAGGTGCACATAAATTAAACAATTATTAAAAACTTCTGACATCTTCGTTTAGAAAAAAACAAATCTGAAATGTTATACCAACTAATTGGAAATTCGAGTGGCACCTACCAAGTTTTTGTTACTTATATGCCTTTACTTCACTTAAATACACATATGAACAATTTAGTACAATAGTTTTTACTTCTACTTTATAATCTGTTAAGTAAGCAAGAATGTTAAGATACATGAATGTTTTACAATTAACTAATTATAATGCATTCGGAGTCATTTCATATCAGAAAATGTTCAATAAATCTGTTGTTAACAATAGTACATCATAACTAATACAAATGTTGCCGCCAATGTGTTACTCGTATTTTAGTAGTTGCTGTATTATTACTTGTTCTCAACCCTGTTGTGTTGTGTTTTTTTTAAGTTGTTACTAGACCAATTTTTTTAGTGTAATTTTATTAGCACCTTCCTACCTCTCCTATATGTTTAATTGTTTTCGATTAGTCTGTTAAATAGGTGATGCATTTGCAAACGCCTATGAACATTTTCTGATATTTATATATGGTGACTATACTCTAATCAAATAGTAACCTGATGGTTTCAATAGGAAGAAAACAGTCCATATTACATATATTATTGAATAAAAACAGCCGATGAATGATGATAACATTTCATTTCATCGGCCTAACTAAACAGTATTTCTTGAAATTGTTACACCACTTCAGCATTATATAGTACATTATATGATATATAAATATGTCTATACATATAGTTAACTGGTTATAAACACGCAGCATCAGGTTATTATTTTAATTTCTGCTATAAGTCCAATATAATTGCTACGACAGTAATATTATTAGTAATATTAATATTTTGATTTGTAACAGTATGTAATAGTTTACAGGATGTCTTAGTAGTCTCAATATTTATTAGAATACATGTAATAATAATCAGCCATAATACAGTTAATATAATAAGTATTTATCTTTCTCTGATAGGTGTACCAGTAATACAGTTGTTCATGTTTGTTTGTTTGCCATATTGTCACATCACACCATTTTGGTCTATAGTAGGTTTATAATTTGCCACTTATTTGCATGACTTAAGGGGTGGTCATTATATTATGCGCACGATCATACATTGCAAACATTTGACTTTCCGGTTAAACAAATAAAAAAAAAGTGTTTACTTTGAATAGAATCAAAAAGAATTATGAAAAAAATATTTATGTAAAAATTTAAGAAAGCGTCCATTAGGCGAAAAAAAGGGAATATGTTGTATGAGTTAGAATCGTAGCAACATTTTAATTTTAAACTTGAAAATAGTTTTAACGAACCAGCCTAAAGTATTTACTCTAAGTAATGCTTTCGCTATGTTTAAGTTCCTATAGGTTTGCAATGGTAAAACAATCAAGCTCCATCTAAAAAAAAAGGAAAAAATGTGTGTATGTTATTGAATGGGTGTGTAATTTTATGTTATAAAAATAGGCCTACATGTGTAGCTACATTTATTCCTGTACATCATATGATTTATTTTTAAAAATATATTCAGATATATGTATTCTTGACATTAGGATCTTGAGAGAAAACTACTCAGAATAATTAAATGATTATGATGAAAAAAAAAATTATATACAAAGTATGGCATTACATTTAACATTTGTTTCCTCATGAATGTGTTAAGATTTGGATGTTCAAAACTCTATTTTGTAGAAATATGTATTTTGGCAGAAGTTGTTTGTTTATAAAACATTATTATGTCTTATTGATTGATACCTTTAAATTATAATAAATATAAAAAAGGAAACAAACCTACTAAAATATGTTGTGTAGTACTATTGATGTATTGGAGAATAAAATTTATTAAAGAATTATTGTTCTTGTCAATTTTAATATTTACCTAATTTTATTTAAGATAGAATAGAGAATAATTATTTTACATTTAAGGAGATATATTTTAAAAACTCTGAGTTTTACTACAATATAAAAAAAAAATGAGTAAAGTGAATAATGAAAAAAATAAAATAAAGGTTAATAGATTTGCACAATTGTTAACAAAAAGTTAATATACGAACAGACTGAAATTTCATGAACAGGTACATTTAGTTTTCCAGCATTTCAAGCCCATTGCTCGTATATTATTCTAAGTAATTCCATCTAGGCAGATTTTTATAAGTTATTGATAAAATCATACATTTAAATGAAAAAAATTTTAGCCATATTTTTTTAAATTATGAAATATTACTTTTACAAAAGTAAATTATTGGTCATAATTATTGTGAAGAAAGCTGGAAAGATAAAAAAAAAAATGTTGAATAGATTACAAACCTAGAAAGAAAACAATTTATATATATTTATCAATTTCCTTAACTATTTTTTAACTACAGCATAATTAATATAATTAATACCTGATTTTTAAAAATTTAATTTTTATTTCAACAATTTTATTTAAATTTTCAAAGCAATTTACTCCTGACTTTTATTTAACAGTGATCAAGAATTAAAAACAATGATTTTTGGTTCTCTATTAAGCACCATCTTAACTCACTTGTACAAACCATTTCTTCGTCCCTGTTACCTAAGTATACAAGACGTCCAACAACTAGAATGAAATAAGGAACAAAAAGTTTTAAAGTATGGAATGTAATAGTCTAAATATTCAATTGTTTAGTAATTATATTACATAATATGAAGAAGTTTGCTAGTGGAGTGGATATTATCTATAAAAATGTAAAGATACTTAAACAATTTATCCATTTAAGTTTTAGATTTTTTTTAAGAATCTATATTAGTGAAGCTAGGAAAAGACATCATTCCAAACCAGCAGAAATAAAACTTATATAAAGTGA
Source organism: Halyomorpha halys (assembly GCF_000696795.3). Lineage (NCBI taxonomy): Eukaryota > Metazoa > Arthropoda > Insecta > Hemiptera > Pentatomidae > Halyomorpha > Halyomorpha halys. Next base: position 672,273 of record NW_027116286.1, read on the forward strand.
ATCAAATGTGCCAGAAACTTAAGAGTGGGATGTTTTTAACAAGATTACCTCAGTTTGAAAAAAAAAAAAATCAAGAAATTGCAATGTCACAAATAATGCTACAAAAAATATTACAAGACAAAGTAGAGAAATAATAAATTTGTAAAGAGAATAGGCTATGATAATAAAAAAATTTTCTTTATGTCAATAATGCTTTGGCATAGAGGTAAAAACACAAATAAAGAAATCAGTAACCCTTTAGCACAGAGGTAAAAAAACAAACAAAAATCAATAACCCTTTATTTAGCATAGAGTTAAAATCCAAATAAAAATAGTAATCATAAGAAATAAAAATAAGTGAAAGGAACTTAAAATTTGTATTAATTTAATAAATTGATATTTTGGGAACTTAATTTAAAAATCTCCTAGTTACAGTTAAGTTCTCAGTGAATCATCAAGTTTGATTTATTTATTGTTTGTTCGTTTTAACATTGAAAAATGGTCGAAATAATGAAGAAAAAAAAACTAACCTTGCTCACAATGCTTCATTAGTTGGTCCAAATTGTTCCAATAGTATATCTATATAATAGAAATCTACCAAATATATTTTTTCTCAACCGGCTATGCACAATTGTTTTCTTTGTATCTATGAATTTTTGTATGTTATACAGGTTTTTAAGGATGATAAGTTTTTAAGTTTTTAAAGAAATTTTTTTTTTGTTATTTTATAATTCAATATAAATTCCTACCCCTTGAATACAATCGAGAATATTTTTATCTTATCCTAATGAAGTAGACAACTCAATTGGCAAATAAAAACCTCACAAATCTCTTAAATATAGATTTTGGAACTGATTGATTTAACAAAGTAGGGAAAAAATAGAGAAACAGAGTTGACATTCGTTTTTCACATCTACAAAACTCTTAAATACCAATTTTTCTAGCAGTCAAAATATAATTCTATTTTCACAAAATTTTCACCTTACTGAGGCTCTACAATTTTTGTTTCCAAACACCACTCCACCAATCTACACCGAATACAAGAGTAGTTTAGGTCCAAACAAACTACAACACAAAATGGCAAAACCTTGACCTAGGTAAACAAATTAGAACCTAAGTTATAAAATAAAACATTTGAGGAATTTTCTTTATTTGAAAATACTTTTCCTTACAAATAAAGACATAAAATCTAATAGGAAATGTTATGGATTGACAGAGAAGAAATATAGCTGTTGAAAAGGTTAGATTTGGGTAAAATTCTGAGAAGTCATAAATTAACACCTTTAAATTTAAAAAAATTAAAACTGTACCCCCACTTCGTAAAAAAAGTAAGTTCAAATGTTTTCAACATAGTACTCATATTACTGCATAGTAGGGGTAATTATACACCGATCGATTTGTTTTCTTAAGGAGAATAAGAAACAAATATCAACAATTGTTCTGAATGAGCCAAAATTTCAAAAATAAGAAATGAAGTTCCTTGGGCACTCCTACTTACGCAGAACATTGCTTCAGAGACCACATAGAACACCAAGATATGTTTAAAATAAAAATTATGATAATAATAAATTTCAAACATGGGAGTTATGAAAAAGTCATGCTATTCAGATTAGCAAATTAAACTTAAAAATGTTTTTTTTTTTGTTTTTTTTTCTGACCTAGAAAAATAAACATAAACAAATTAAATATATACAATAAAAATGGATGTATATATCCAGGGAAATATAGATCTTGGTTTGCCAGAGTGGCATTATAAGATAAATTCCCGGGTCCGCTGAAGGCGGTGTCATCAATGATGACATGAGTCTGCCGTAAGCGTACTAGGAATAGGGAGGGGCTATTCCGGCTGTAAATTTAAAAATAAACAAAACACAAAATCCTATATACAAACAACTAATAGTACTATTATCGGGTTTTTATTTACCAGATGGTTTAAAATTACCATTGAACAATTCATACTGATATGAATGACCTTCAGGGTATTTCAATTTATTATTTTTCCATTTTTTTCTTCTGTACTTGAGGAATCGCTTGTGATGGACCATCCTTAACTTCCTGTGAGTGGATGCTTCATTAGAAATATTTTTGTGGATATCAAATGATTTCATTGGACCATGATTGTTTAAATTATCTTTCCACAAACGAGGCATTTCTTCACTATCAAGGTTTGCTTCATGGAAATCGGATCTAGGTTTTAATTGAACAAAGTTATCTTTTGAATTTAATGAACTAAAATTTCCAATACCAATGCTGGTTAGATTACGTGGATTTGAACTTTTCAATGTTGTTAATTTTGTAAAGTTATTTTCTTCGGTTTGTGAAGAAAAAACGTAATAAGGTGATTGATGTTTTGATTCATTGGGAGAGGACAATAGTTTCCTGGAAACTCCTTTATTACTTATTTCAGTGGCAGTGTTCTTTTCATTTTCAATTGTATCACCACTAAATAGCGAATTTTTCTTTTCGTTTCCCAGATATGGTGGAAAATCTTCTTTGTTCGAAGAATTTTTTATAGAAGTTACACTAGTTGAAACGGTTGTTGTTGAAATGGTAGAATGTTCAAGCGTGTAATATATCGATGGATGTTTTGTACTGTGCTTGAACGTAAATACATGGTGAAAAGGATTATGTAATCTATTTTTTAAAATATCATTAAGTTTGAATTTTTCATGATAAGATAAATGGTTCGTATCTACCTCTTTAACATCCTGGTTGTATTCGTAAATCAACGGCTCTTCCCACAAGTCGTCAGTTTGGTCTCGATTAAAACGCCTATAATTTTGTGTTTGCTGGTTGCAGGGCCTTACATCTTGGATCTGTTTCAGTCCAAACTCCAAGGGATTGCCTTCGTTGTCTTCCCATAGGAAAAACTCATTTTCAAAACTTTCGAGGTTCACATCGCTTGCGTTTTTCAAAATGCTGCGTTTTATATCTTTGGTCGGAGGTGGTGAGTTTTCGTATATAGAATCAGCTACGAAGGCTTCCTGAATGCTGTTTATGAGAGGACTGTGAAGCCAATTGAAGATGGACCTGGCCCATCTTCCAGGTCTCACCGCATTACTACTGCTTTTGTCATTGTTACTGAGGTTTTCCGCTCTTTTCTGGGCCCATAAGAAACTACCTTCGTCCAACGCATTAGTGATACCTGAAAAAAGGTTTTATTAAACAAATCTAATACTTAAATAAAAGAAAAACAAATAAAACTGGACAAGACAAATCAGCACTAACCACCACATACGAACCAAATCACGATTTTATTTAACCACTAGCAGATCCGGCAATGCTTCCCTATTTCTATATTTGAGAATATATATACATAAATTGAACAGTTAAAACTTTTATATCAGTAAATCTATAGATGAACTGATAAGAGGTTAACTTAGTAACATAAATGGTCTTTGATTTCTTTTGAAAAATCAATAAAATAGAATTACCATCAATATGACTCAATCAATTTACACCAAACTTTAGGTTTAGTGCTCTATGAACCGGATCAAAGGGCACAGACTGTATTAGAACAAATTAGAACTAGAGATTTAAAATAAAACGTTCGACAATTTTTTCTTTATTTGTAAACTAATATTTCGCCCTTATAAAGGCATTAGATCTAAATGTTGTTAATTTATATTAAAAGAGGAGAAATTCAGCTTTCAAAAGGCTGTTTTAACATAGAAATTGGATAAAATATGGGAATTCAAGAACTATTAATTGGTCATTCAACTATGAACAATGGTCACCAGAATAAAAAAACATCCTCCAAATAAATCAATGTGAAAAATTTCTAATTTTTAATTTCTTTAAAAAATGGTATTTAAAGGTTTTAGACCCGCTAAATAAACGAATATGGTTTACCCGGACTATTTTCCTACAATCTACTTCATACAGTCTATCTTCTTCCAAGATGTTTTTAATTGTTCTGACAAATTTATTTCATTTTAATATGAAGTTGAAAGGGACGAGTAATACAAAATTTAAGGATAATTTTTTGCCCTGTTGTATTTTAATTAGGTATTTATGAACATATTATACAGCACTTATTAAAATAAATATATTAATGTTCGATATATTTACTACATTTATATGATTAAATAGTTCTAATTCTAAGTATTATTTGAATTCATATTAGTTTTAATGATAACTTTTTTAATTTAATTATTTCTATTATTTATACAATTGCAGAATTATTTTTCCGAAGATGGCAAATGTTGTGCCGTTGAGCACATTACATAGCGAACTACAAGTGGAACTGATTGATGATTTTATCAAAAAGACTATTAATATAAATAAAGAATATTAATTCCCTCTACATTAAAGCTCGGGATCAGAAAAGAAATGAATATGAATGAATGAAATGAATTTTGTGTCCCATTACTAGTTTTGAACACCCGAGTTCTATCAAGTACCTAGTCTAAGTATCAAAATTAAAATGCTTAATCGTGTATTATTCAGGGTCAGATTTGAAGTTTTGGTCCAAAACTTTAAAAAGGCCAGGGACTTTTTGTTGTCCCTTATTTATAATATTGAAGATGGGAGAGAAAAATGAGAAACATTTTTAGAAAATAATCTTTGTCATGACAATTTTAATTTCATCACTTATGACTTTATAAGACTTTTCTCAATTCATAATAAATATTTTTTTTATTATATAACCAAATATATTTTTAAGCATCCGCTCTTAGGGGTATAATAGATAAATTCGGGTTATTGGCTTATATAAAATCAAAGTCATACCCCAATCACTAATTAATAAGTTTTCAAGTCCTCTTATACACTGTTGATGTTATCTACAATGCTGAAATTTGATGTACCTGATTAAACAATGTATGCATATACCGACACGTAGTATTTAAGCGAATGTTTAGTTAAAATATAGTTAATATTGTCTAAGTTTTTAAAATTAAATTCACCAGGAAAAAAATATATAAAAAGGTAGTGAAAATGATTGAGCTACTTGCGTCACACCTATATTTAAAACCTCTTCGACATATAGTTACCACATATAGTTCGACATATTCTACATATAGTTAATTGAAACGACTTACCTGCATTAATATTAAGGTGGAGTAGATATATTAGAGAAGCTATCCTTAACATTCACTATCAAAGTTTTTTTTCCCTTCTACTAATAAGTTTATTCAAATAATGTTTTTTTATTGTTAAAAATATATCAGATCCATCTTCTGGACAAAACAATTAATTTGTATGTAATGCTTAATTAAATAATCCCTTAAATTCTAATATCTAATAACAATTTCTTTACTGTTACAGGAAGGTTTCTTAACGTTTAGTTATTCAAGTTACTTGAATTTCCCTCCTTTTTCAACAGCTGGAAGCATAGTCGGTTATCAGCTAAAAAGGTTCATCTATTGATAAGGCTTGTTTTGTTTTTATGATAGTGGTGTGAATAGTGTTCTATCCTTCATAGATGTTATCTTTTAGTATTTCTTGTTGAATCATTAATAATTTACTCATCACCCTTCAAGTATTAAATTTCAAGTAATAATGACTTCTCTCATAGAGCAATATGAGCAGCAATATGCTGTTTCTACTGCTGACTTTACAGCAAAGATTGCTAAATTAGCTAATGTTGAACGCTGTAAGTTAATTGCATTTTTTCTCAATAAACGAGTAGTTCCTTCCTAGTTGTAATGTTAAATAAATTTGATAATTTTTCTAGCGGACAGGCGATTCTTGATACAGGAACTTGAAAAACAGGTTGAAGAACTGCGTGAGCTGGTAAGCTTTCATCTCAATTATCTCATAGGTTTAAGATTTTAATTGATTTATTGGACCCCATGAAACAAATTGTTGTTTTCTTTAGCTGGAACAGATGGAACTTGAAGTCTGTGATGTAGATCCCACATTACGTCCAAAATTGAAAACCAGAGTAGAAAGCTACCGTGCAGAACTTGTACGCTTAGAAAAAGAATTCAGCAATGCATCTATTCGAAAAAATGGTTTGTTTTTACTCAAAAATTTTCCTAAATTATCCTATCATGGTGGAATTATATATTATATTTGCAATGAACAAAGTCAGCTTTTGTATTTGAAACTTAATCATGTGAGGCACTCGGTCATAAAACATGGTATCTGACATTTTTTGTGAATTGATATTTTTGGCATAACGTTGTTTTATTTTTAAAACCTGATTTTCTCAATAGTTGAAATAATCTTTGAGAAATTTGTGTTTTTAAGAGATTTACGTTAATGTTAAGTTATTGTAAGTGATTCATAGATGAAGGTAAACCTTAGTAATTAAGGTACATTAAGCTTTGTATAAATTTTAATTTTGTCAATTACCATGTTTTGCGGCCAAACGTCTCATATCACAAGTATGCTGTTGAAAACTTGTTTTAGTATTTAATATTTAAAATGATGAGCAGAAGTTCTATAACTTAGCTTATTCTTGCTACTAAAGTTTTTTGTTATATAAACTGTCAAAGATGTATACAAATTTTCTAAGAACTTAGCAAAATATATACATATAGAAATAACCTTAACTGGATCAATGCTAATTTAAGAATCATAAATATATTATTAAAAAACAATCTATAGTAAGAACTTAAATATAAAAGAGAACATAATTTGAAATGATGGTAATAATTGCAAGATTCGATTTGTTTAATTGAATGTGCTTGCAGATTTGTATGTATATTATATTCACTCTTCGTTCATCCATCCATTCATTAAACACCAGATCCCTATCGACTGATTTATTTTGTAAACAATATAGATAAACATATACTAATTAATATTATAAACAGTAGTTAAGCCAATAACTCAATGTAATTTCATTTTGCTTACTGGAAACTTTTAAATGCTTGCCAGACAAAAATCATAATGTATAAACCATGTATTTATTCTTGGAGGACATATATTACAGAACAAAATTATTTTTTCATTCATTCATTATTCTATTATTCATGGATTAAACAGCCCACCAGATGAAATACAAATCATGATGGGTTGGGAGTTGAGTGTCATCCTGGCCACATCACCTCCTTGTTCAAGAAACAGTACTTTTTTAAACAAGTATATTATTCAATAGTCTTAATGGGTTGTTGTCTCAGTTTTTTTTTTATCTTGTGTTTTAGTTACTCTAAAGAATAATTAATAGTGTTCATTAGAACTATTTTTATACTATGTAAATTTTTATCAATTATGCAATAAAATATAATAATGTTTAAACTTCTATTAATAGTAGGGTATGGTGATCAGAACGAAATTTTTGGTGAGATCAGCATCCGAGAAGAACAAAAGCAGCAATTATTAAATACTTCCGAGACGATTGAAAGAACCAATAATAAGTTAACTGCCTGCTACAGTGTCCTATTGGAATCTGAAGATATAGGTAGCCAAGTCCTAAGAGACTTACAATGTCAAAGGGAGACTATTCAGAAATCAAGGGCGAGAGTAAGTATTTTCTTCTTTATTAATATCATATTACAGAACTATTTTGAAACATAAGTGTATCCAAGTAATTAGTTGTTTGCATTGTTAAAAAAAAATAGTAATAAATGAAAGTAGTAGATGGAGTCTGACAAAGTTGATACAAGACTATGTATATACTCTAATGTTCTAATTCTTATTTAATTTCCTCCTAGAATACAAAACTTTCCTATCGTTGGTAATGAGGAAGCAAAATAATAATAATCAATAATATAATTACTCAAAATATAATTTCATAAAATTAGATTATTATTGTGCTTAAACTTCAAATATCTCTTTTATACTTCAATGAGTTTGGTCAATTCAGGTCAAAACATCGGCACAAATAAATAAATTTTGTTTATTTGTTTTTCTTTACTGACCACACCCCCAACCATCTTCCAATATCGAATCTCTGGTCAATTATAAACATCTCATTATGTTGCATTTTTACTTCTTTGGTTAGTACGGTTGAACACGATACCAGAGTAAATTCTCTTGTGCTAAGTTTATGTATAGATATTTAAATATCTTAAATTTAACTTCTTTTTAATGTCATTGTTTGATGGGGAAAGAGATGGAAGCAAAGAAAAAAAAAAGATAGGAAGAAACAAGAGTTATTTTTGAATCTTGATCTAAACAAGAGACAAGATAATTGATTAACTTGTATGGATCCTATCCTACTTCATGAGACATAACAAAGAAGGAATATAAGGATCTTAAAAATAAAAAAATTAGGTAATTGATTATATATCAAGAGAAACGGAAAATTTTAGAGTGAATATTTTTTCCTATGTGTAAATATCTTGCTAGAGTCTAACTCTAGCATATATAAGGGCTGTGATATACTCCCATAAATATTATTATTTATTAAACAAATCTCTACAATGAAAGCGTTTAACATTTATTCACTGACTTATTAATAACTCATGTCAATGACTATGAAGTTGCAATTGTTAATGACATTCCCCTTATGGTGTATATACTTTAGATTATTTTGTGTATATATTATCTTAGTTATTGTTAGAAAATAAATTATTAGAGATAAGAAAAACTAAAACAGTGTGATTCAAAGAGCATTGCAATGAACTTGAAATTAAATAAAAGAATAATTAAAATTTATGTAACCAAGCCAAAAAATGATAGTGTATGTAAATATTTAATTTTAATAAATACAATAATTGATATAAAATTTTCAATTCTGGCCCATCACGCCAGTTTTTTTTTTTAACTTTGTGTTTGAGGTATTCCACAAAGAGGTACCGTAGACTCCGATTACTCTCTTTATTCAGGTCATCCTACAGAATTTCCTAAAGATATTAGAGTTGTTTCAAATTAACTCCAATCTATGCTTCAGTCTATGGAATACCTTAAACGCAAAATTTAAAAAAAAAACTCTTGTGATATGAGCCACTAATCAAGCAAATCAGCGATATATATATATATATATATATATTTCTCTTATTTTTTGTTTTCTCATATTTTAATTATTTATTTTCTAGCTTAGAGAAGCTGATGCAGATTTAAGTAGAAGTACACGTATTATGAATCTAATGATAGCAAGATCTAGGCAGCATAAGCTTGTTATTTCAGTTATAGCAGCTGTCTGTAGTTTAGCAATATTGGTTACCATTTATTTTTCTGTTACTCGGAGCAGTTAGTCCCTGATTCCATTAATGTAGAATAAGTTTTTAAAAAATATTTCTAATGTTCAAGAAATGTAATTTACATTCACAAATTTTATAAATGTTGTTCACCAATATTGTTATTAGAAGATAACCGCTATTGTTTTATTATAATTTATAAAAAAACAAAAAATAATTAGGTTCACAAATCATTTCCATATTTCTTTTTATTCTGCATTTAAAACTTTGTGCCTAAAAAAATATATTAGAGGTGCCTGATGTATATACCTCATGAAATTATTTGACAATTTTACAGTGTATACATTTATACATAGTTTATACAATAATGTGTTAAAAGATGTATATATTCTAAAATTTTAAAAATTTGTAAATACTTCTAAAGTATGTAACAGACTGAAAACAATTGACCTAAAGGTCTATAAATTTTAAGTACCTACTTATTGTCGGTATTGATTTTGTTATTGTTTTTTATTTATTATTTATTACTTACAAAGTATCAAGACTGTATCATTTTTTTATTAGTATAATTTGTATTATTTAGAATTGTTATTAGTTATTAAAGTAATTTTCAAAATCATCGATGTAAGGTCATTGTTACTTTTAAACCATTAAAATGTACTGAATTTAAAATCTATATTTATTTAGTGGTGTTTAGTGAGCAAAGATTTCGTGAAATTAAAACAATTAACCATGGATTAATTCAAAGGGTTAATCCATTAATCCAATTTTATGATCAATAAAATTCAATCATTTATTGTAAAATTTAAAATTCTATGATAAAGTTTTTAATTCTGAATTTAGGCATTCATTATCATGTTGAGGTGAATAAATTTATGAAAGAGCTCTGTTTTGTAGAGTAAGAGGTTATCTATGGGAAACTTTGTTAATTTATTGTTTATCTTTTGCTAATTTTAAGTTTAAATCAGTATTATATTACTATAATTAAACCCAACAATAATTAATTGAAAATGTTTCTTTTTGAATAAAATTTCTTTTATTTCCTTATGATTTCAAAAGTTTTCTTACTTAATAATCATTATAAATTATAAGTAATGGTGCCATAATTTATAGATTGACTGCATCCCCAATCCACTTTAGGCTTTTTATAAAATTTTAATTTTTTATCAATAGAATTTCTAATTAGTAATATATAATTATAATTGATTTAACTGATGTTTTATCAAAAACAAAAAAAAAACTTATGGTTTTATGATTATTGTAAGATAGTCCGGGTGGCAGTCAATAAAGGTATCAAAACATCAGTTAAATCAATTATAATTATATATTACTAATTAGAAAATCTATTGATAAAAAATTAAAATTTTATAAAAAGCCAAAAGTAGATTGGGGATGTAGTAAATAAATGTTGACACAAATAAAATTTGTTTATCTAATATTTGTTGGCTTCACTGACAACACCTCTACAACATAGATACCACTAAAATTATATATTGTTTGTACAATTTCATAAGAATGTACCTATTATTAAAGAAATTTTGTGATTATAGCCAAACAATACTCCCATCATCTAAATGTTATATAAGAATTTTTAAAAATCAATTATTGCCATCAAACTATAATAAATTGATTTATTCGGATGATGATGAACTACATTTGTTGCAAAATAGTGACTACAAAGAAAAAGGGAACACATACACATTCAAACATTAAGAAATTAAAACAATTTTTACATAAATTTAAATCTTTTACATACGTGTACAAATTAAAAAAATATGAAAAACATCAATACAAAATATTCAGTAAAATATATTTTATTTTTGATTTTGAGCTGAAAAATAATCTCTTACTTTTGTTTTTTAATATAGATTTTTTTTCAATTACAACCATGATAGTCTTAATTGCTTGAGTGCAAAAGTAATTGTGACCCATCATAAACTTCTTTAGTAGCTAAGAGATACATGAGTTAACGTTGGGATGTCCAGGGATATTTACTTCATTTTGTTCCTTGATATCAAGAATCCTAATCTTTGACTTATCAAATCATCAGCAGTCGTATCATATTCTGTTTGTAAATCATCATCAATGTGCAAATAATTGATTAATTGATTAGGTAGCCTCTTCACTCGTCTTTGGTTACAATAGACCAAGGAAACAATTAAACTAAACACTGAACAGATATGAAACCCTTTCCCTACAAAACATGGATTTAAAGTAACAGAAAAATTAAGATTCCTGTTTCTTAGCTTTTTTTTTTTTTTTTTTATGGAAACCTGGAACACTAAAAAATATAGATATAGCTATAGATAGTTCTATATATAATATAGATATAGTATAATATAAATATAGATATAGCTATAGATAGTTCTATATATAATATAGATATAGTATAATATAAATATAAATATAGCTATAGATAGTTCTATATATAATATAGATATAGTATAATATAAATATAAATATAGCTATAGATAGGTCCTCAATGGAAGACTTAAACCAAAAAAAAAGAAACACTAAAAAATGAATTGTTTTGCCCAATCAATCGTTATGATGGTTGCAGTATCCGTAATAAATACATTGCTAAAGCTGTGAAAATCACAGACTAAGAAATTTTCTACACTACAGCCGATAATTTGTTATAATGAAATCAATAGCAAACCAATATTTGTTACAATGATCTAATCTCTTAATAATGTCCTGCTCATTTTATTTTTTACTTTTATTATCAAAACTTTTTCTTATTATAAAACTGAAAAAAAAATTATTTCAGCATTCAATTTTGTGTAAGACTCTGTCATGATAATTTTAATTTTCTTAAATGCATGCCATTATCATGATACCACAATTATGATGATGGAGTCATGTAGAAAACTGGATTCTTAATATATTTTATACTTTAGGTTTTTTAAATTTTCCACACCATTCGCACAAAAATCATAAAAAATATGTTGGATCTAATGAACATGTATACTGAAACACCCTGTATATTTAATGAGATGGCAAATAATGTAAGGGTAATTGGGAGAAAAAAATTACAAATGATAATTTTAAAAAAACAAAACAATTTTACAAATATTTTATTAAAAAATATAACTCTTATATATATACTTCACCTATTAAAAATAATATAAAATTTATCAACAAATTAAGCACCGGTTTCATCAAATCACAAATCAGGACCGATTTTTGGTTTCTTATAATTTTGATTCTGTCAGCCAATTAAATGTTTGGGCTTTCCTTCCAGCAGATGGATTGATCATCACATTGATTATGGTAGGGGCATCTGTAATCTATAAAAAATACATATTTACATTAAATTAAAAGTTTATAAAATACTTGATAATTTTAATTTGAAAAATTACCTTCAAAGCTTCCTGCAAGGCATTTTGCAATTCAGGCACAGTTCTACAAAAGAAACCCTTCCCACCATAAAGCTTAGCCATTTCTTCATAATGCACATCAGGTGTAAGGCATGATGGAGGTGACCTTTACAATTAGAAACACATAAGTTATTTGGATTTTAATAATAAAAATAAGAAACAAATTTATGCTTTGATATAAGATAAAAATATTTTTATTTTTAACTTTTCATCATCAAACAGAACATTTCTAAAAGTATAATTCAAAAGAAAAGATGAGGAATGTTGGTAAAAAAAAAAAAATGTAACAGCAGTAAGGGTAAAAATACATAAGATATGAGGATAATCCGAAGAGTAGGGGGGTCCTATTTTTATAAAAATACAAAGCTATGTATATTTTCTATTTTATTTTTATCATTTGTAAGGTTAAATTTCTCAGGTTTTTTACATAATTGGCAGTTTTGTCATTGCATTATTGAAGATGCTGTAATAGTTTTTTTGTTTATAATTATGTTGAAAAAGATGAACATCTTTCAACACGTCAAACCAAAATTGCCAAGACTGGACTATATAGGTGTGAGGTTGAAATAGTTGCAGGAGTGTTGTAGTGGAAAAGGCTTAAGTCTTTCATCAACATTCCTCTTCTTCAGTTCTGAATTACCTCTCAGTTTTTTTTTTTTTAAATTGTATATTTTGATATCAGAAGACATGAACTAGACCAACAATGTTCTCTTTCAATTCCAAAACACAGTTGTCATTCATGACTTTACCGGGAGACTATAATTGTTTATACTTTTTTGGTTCAAGCAACAATTGTTACCACTACTGGCATGATTATTTTTTTTTCTCTGGTGGAATGTCCACTTGTGTAATACCCACTGAAATGAAACCCCGGGTTTCATCACCTGTGACAAAGAAGTTCAAAAATATGGAAGATAAGGTTCAGCACTCTCTCAAGCATATAGTATTGAACTGGTGAAACACTGCCATAAATAAACAGTCATAGCATCTTAAAAAATGTATGGTTGTACATATATACTGTTCTTTTGGTATACTCTAGAATCTAGAAAAATGTAAATGAGTAAAAAAAGCGTTTTTTTTTTTGCCACTATCCTAATTCTTTTTTCAAAAATCTTGTGCAGTATTAATTGAAATTTCATTCTGAAAAAGATTATGTTATTGATTTAAAAAAAAAATTAAGCAAGCCTATTTTAAATAATATAAATTTGAGCCTTTAGAGAGCTTTTTATATTTAATAGTTCTTGAGATACAGTCTTTCTAAAATTTTAATTGGTTTACTTTTTGCAATATCAAACCAAAATGTTTTACCAAATGTGAAAACCAAAAATTTTGTGAATTTATTTATGATATCATTAAAAACCACTTTATGGTACCAATACCTAGCTTCAATTTGAGTGCTAATAGAGGTCTAATCATCAAATGATATTTAATTGTACAGAAGATAACTTTAAAGATATTAACCTAAGTGAAAAATTAGCAAAATTAGGTTATCATTAAGTTATTTTTAAAAATCAATAATTTAATATTTTTCATCATGAAAGTTTGAGTAAATTTATACGAGACAGGATTATTTACATTTTTATAATTATTTTAGAAAAAAAGACTTCAAGAAGCAGACTAAAAAAAGAAAAAGAATAAAATAAAATAAAAAATACAATTCGCATGCATGCTTTAATTTTTTAAGACTTTTAGAGAGTAAAAAATAGCAAAAAACAAAAAGATTCAAACCCCATCCAAGTCAGAATCAGTCCGGCCTAACACCCATTTCTTCCTTATATTTCCTCTAATAATAGAAGACCTTACTTTTGGGATTACCCTTGAATTACTATTTTACCTTAATAATAGTTCATAGTGAAGACTGATTGTTCACAGCTCAGCCACATCACAAACAATCAGAATAAAGATATGAAATTATACTAACATAAAAACCCAAGTTGATTTCATACCACTATAAAATCAATCATATCTTGAATTAATGCAAGTTTAAAACTAAGTTATTTAAACTTTAAAATGAAGTTGAATAATTATAAATGTAACTTTTTTAGAAATATTAATTAACAGTAAGCAATCCTAAAATGAAACCAATAATTGTAAAGTTTCTAGAAAAGTGAGCCAGAATTCAAAAAGGAGAGAATGAATAAATCAAACTATGCTGCTGGTTTTGATATATCAAAAATCAAATAAATAATTTAACCTTTGTCAAATTTACTGATTATTTAACTTACACATTTCCAACATCTCCTTCAGATCGAACTTCTTCGTAAGTTTCTTTGTCTAGACCTCCATAAATTCCATTGTTGTTGACAATCACAATTATAATACCAAGTTTATACCTGCAATATAATTTAATCTTTATAAAAATAATCTATCCATAAAATAGCATCCAGTAACTCTAAAAAAAAAGAAAATAATAAAAAATAATCAATTGAAGGGTTTAGGATAAGCATATAAGCCACATGAAATAAATTTTTCAGTAGAGCAGTTTTTAAAAATTCTGCTATCCTTATTTAATGTTTTTCACAATAATATTCCATATTACAGGTAAATAAGTTAGAATCATCATGATGCATAACCTCACACAATGAATTGTAGGAAGATAGTCTTGGTGGCAGTCAATAAAGGTACAAAATAGTAAAAAAATATTTTATGGTAGCTAACGTTTGTCTCAACTTTGCAAGGGCTGATGCTTAAACGTTTTGTGGTCTTAAACCTTTAAGCATCAGGCCTAACAAAGCAATGTAAAGTGGGGTGAAACATTAGTTACCATTAAATAGTTTTTTCTACTATTTTGTACCTTTGTAGACCGCCATCTGGACTGTCTTCCTACAATATAAAATACGTTCATACGATCAACTATTTTCTTCCACTAACCCAATTAATAACTTTATAGAGAACAAACGAGTATTTTACACAAAATTGTAACTGTCATTAAAATTCTGACATGATCCATTCTTACTTGAAGCCATTGACTTTTTTTATAAGGAAAAGTTTGTAAATCTTAAACCTCATTGACCAAGTTTGTTTATCTTATTTGATGCTAAATTCACAGTTAGTACTGGGTTACGTACGAGATGCGGTTGATTTATTCTTGAAAAATAAGGTTGAAAATATAATGTTTGCCAGGTTGAAAAAATGAGAAAATTTTTCTCAGTTTTTAATTTACTTTAAGATATTTATTCTTGATAAATGAATTCTTACGAACAAATTAATACCATATGCTCACCCAGATTTCTAGTCATAATTGATAATAAGAATTATATAGTTCTAGTCTATTGTTTCTAAAGTTAATTGAAATTAATACATTACCGAAACATAGTTTCCACCTCCATTCCAGAAAATCCAAAAGCAGAATCACCCTCCACACAGATCACCCTTTTAGATGGATGGTTCTTCTGACAGTAAAGGGCTGCAGCAATTGCGAAAGCAGGTCCTACTCCCATTGTTCCAAATGTTCCTGGAATTGATCATTCCTTTCAAAATTAATACTACCAATTTTTAAAAATATATATCTTACAAGAGAGATATTTTTCAATTTTATAACAACATATTTCATTTCCTATCTTCTGAGAAAGTACATAAGTTTGAATTAATTTTCATAGAGAATTATTTTTTTTACTTAAACCTGAAACTGACTTATCGAGAATCCTATAATTGTAATATTTGTCCTTAACTTAATCTTCATCAAATATAATCACAAATTTTCAACAACTATATACTTAACACAGGTTACAATAAAGTAATTGTAAAACTAATTAAAATTGTTTACTAAACACAAATACAGAGTGCTCACAATCAATTTTTAGTTCTTTGTTCATTTGCAGATCCAATACAAATCAAAGCTTCAGCTTCTGGCAAATACTGGAAAATGCTTAAGAATACAATGTTACTTGGAATCATTTTTATCTTAGATTTCCTTCAAGCACACACTAGTGACAGTAGAGAGGTAATAATATGTTATTAATGGACATTAGGAACTCTAATGCAATCTGAAGGAATGACAATCTTCTAAACTGATTTCTGAATTAGTATAAGTAAATTTTCTCTAAAAGAAATAAATTTAATACTAATAAGGAATCGAGACAAGAGAATCCTTTATTAGGACAGTGATTCAATCCGGTTCTTGATACTGGTAGCAGTTAGCATAATACAGTTACTATGCTATATTTAAAATCACTGAAAGAGTGTTCTGATGTTATCAATTAATAAAATTTATAAAAAGAAGAGGGTCTGGTTGAAGTTAAAAGAAGCTAAATAGTAATTAAACTGTTTATTGTGAGTCAATGTTTCTCCCCACTTTGCAAGATTTCATCAAGGCTAAAAAAGACACAAACAAATGAAATAATGTAACAAAGAGAATAGATAACATGAAATAAAAGAATGAACTAAATAATTAAAAAAAATAAAAATAATATGTACAGTGAAAAGTATAAATAAACAAGAATTACAAAAAAAAGTACTAGACAATTAATGAAAACAGAAATAACTAATATAAAAGTCGATTAAAGAGAATTATAAAAATACAACACACACTAGAAGATGGAAATAAGAATTAAATTCTTTTTATTTATTTATAACATTTATTCTAATCTATTTATAACATTTTCTCTTGCTTTCCATCTTTTAGTGTCTGTCTTCATTAATTGTCTAATAATTTTTTGTAATTCTTGTCTTATTATACTTTTTACTGTACATCTTATTTTTATTTAATATAATTTTTTTATTATTATATAAAATTTCAGATATTTTAAATCATTTTTAGCTATACCTTAGTTTAATTTTATTTCATGTTATCTATTATCTTACTTTGTTACATTATTTTAGTTGTTTGTATCTTTTTTAGCACTGATGAAGCTCTGCAAAGTGGGGCGAAACTTTGGCTCACAATAAATAGTTTAATAACTATTTGTGTTCTTTGGACCACACCCAGACCATCTTCCTCTTATATTTTACACACAGTCAATTAACAATCTTCCAAGGAAGGAACTTTGTTTGAACGTTGTCCCTGATCGAATGGATAACAGGAAAATAATCCAATTAACAATATTGACTTTGTTTATATTAAATCTGGTGACAACATACCTTTAACAACAAAGCATTTAACTTAAATTGTAGGAAGATGGTCCAGGTTACAGTCAAAAAGGTATAAAAATACAAGAAAAAACTATTTATTTACTTTTTTTTAATCCCCTTTTTGGTCATTTCTAACTGGAAGAGGGAGGGGTGAGAAGAAGGGTTATATATATAGGTTACCACCCTATTTTAACCATAATTGCAGTTCAAGTTTTCATTTCGTGGGACCACAACAGAAATAAAAGTCAAGCCCCCAGGCTGAATTCGAACCAATGCCACTGCAGTCTTGAGCCAGTCAAAGCTCTTAAACTTGCTCAGCTATGAATGACTCTGTGCCTTTTTTTACTGCAACCTGTACCATCTTTTAACAATCAATCCATAATCAACTAATAATCTTGCAACATTTAACTTAAAATTAAATAGAGACTACAACACACCTTAACTAATCCATCAAGTCATGGAATGGAGAATTATTAAGTGCCTGGCCTAATTAAGCATGTTGGTAAGCAAATAAATTCCAACAATAATTACCTGCATCTAGTCTATGCCGAGCAAACTCATTGTATAACATTCCACGACCAATGTCCATTGTATTGGCTCCTTCACTGACAATTATGCTGTCTGAAAAATATAAAATAATTATTTATTTAATGATTTTATTTAATTTAAAAAAATGTTCATAAATTTTATATTCACTGGGAATTGTATCTATACATACTACCCATAACAGGATTAATAAGAACAGAAAAAAAAGTTGAATTATAATAACTGATACCCCTATTTATATATATTTTAAATATAAATAATTAGTTGTAATCCTACAACTTAAGTTCTAAACAGTTTTAATAAAGTTTGTTAAAACTTTATTATTTTTCTTTTCAGGAATCTATTTTATAACTTTTATCCACTTCTTTATTCTTTATGTCCCCCGAAAAACGTTTCGGGTTCTTCTACCTATAACCAGGTTCTAAAAATAAAATTTGCAATTAACAGTTTTACATACAATAGAGGATTATATCAAAAAACGGTTCATGAAGTTTCAATCACAGTTAAAGGAGCAGTGAACTTGGGAAACCCAACCACAAACCGAAGACTGAAGCCCAGGCAGCTGCAGGACATCCTGTTATAAGTTCTATGTTCATCAGTTCTGTCATTGTCACTCTAAAATTTTATTTTATTTTAATTTTTTTTCTCTTCATATTTTTCTTAAATTAACTTTTTTTTCCCATTAGAAGTCAATTATTTATTTTGTTAAATTCTTAAATATCATTGGTTTTGTTATTAACTTTGCTTTTATATTTCATTAAGAATTATTATTTTTATATATTTATTTTAACTTAATTTTTTTATTATTTTATAATGCTACTTATAGTTAGGGGTGTCTTTTGTATGAGACTATACTCCCCATAATCACTTGTTAAAAAAAAAAAAATGTACCTCTTACATTAACCATGTAAGGCCTCCAAACCGATCTGGTATTAAATAAAAAAAAAACAGTTTTACAATTAACATATAGTTACAGACAATTCAGTTTGGAATATATGAAAAATGATTTCAATTTAAAATAACATAACCACAAATTAATAATAAGGTAAGGAAAAAAAAATAAGAACAATAACTAGCAAATTTGGTTTACATTCAAAACATTTTAGTTTTGTAAATGGTTATAAATTAGTGAAGTGAATTTATATACAGTTAAATATTGAATTATTTGAAGGTGAATGTGTACAAATTTTTTTCATTAAAATACAATGTAAACTTTGTTGATTGTAACTTTAT
>NW_027116286.1:693198-724418 GCF_000696795.3 Halyomorpha halys
GTCTGGGGTTGGTGGTGGTATACAGTGACGGTGCGTGCATTGTCACGTTGTAGGTAGTAGTCAGATAGAACGTCTGCCTGATCTGCGGGTGTGAGGAGCTCATCGCCTCGATGGAGTTTCACGGATTTCGATTTGGTGTTATGACTTCGGATTAGTTTCCAGAAGTTTATGTTAATTGTAAAACTGTTGATTGTAAATACTTTTATATTTAAAACTTAATAGTGGGAAGAGAGTCTGAAACATTGTTGAGATGACAAAAAGAATAAATAGGTGGATAAAAGATATAAAATAAAGTCCTGAAAATAAAAATAATAAAGTACCATGTAAAAGAAAATTCTCTATGATTATAGTAACTGCCACCTCATTGCCTTAATTCATGTTAAGGATTATAATCACTACACCATGCAGTCCTAACATAGATATAAATAAATGACAAAAGATTGAGCGAATCCGGAGGTTTGATGCTGATACCACCAATTGCTGTCTACACAAATCTAAACAATTACCCCTGTCCAAACCCTAAACCAAAAGGTCAACCTTAACCCAATCCTCCTAGCTACATTTCATAACCAGTGGGCTCAGTTAACTTTTTAGAGATTTATTTGTTAATTAGTTCTTCAACTTCACAAACCCATTTTATTCACTACTATTCCATTAGCTTAATAAGATTTAGTAGATGCAGTTCATGTAATTCATGAATCGAAGCACTAGACCAACACCATAGTTAATTGCAGCACAATGAAATTGTTCCAAATATTAAAATAAACTGTAAATTATTGGCAGCAGTGGCACATATATATCCTCTGTATAATAATCCACTGATGCAGTAATCCTGTATCGCCAAAAGGCGAGATAGGAAGGGGGAAAAAGGTACATACAATTCAGCATTCGGTTTGAATATTTTATCTAATGCATTATTTTCAAAAACCTTAAGGTTTTGTTCTTACCTCAATGTAAGAGGACAAAATAAAATAACAAAAATATATAGGTAGAATTTATTGAACTACATAAAAAAAAGGGTTACCTTTAGGAATTATCTCCTGCATGTGATGGAATACAGTATAATAGTTGAGAGGTACAGAAGTATCCTTGGCCATTTCCTAATTAAAATTATTTTTTAAAGATTTATCAATTTTAATTATAAATTATAAGTATGTTAATTACATCATATTCATCACAAAAATTTTCATTAAAAAAATTTCTGACACATAAAGTTAATTAAAACATAGTTCAAACAGTATTCTAAGAATAAAATCATCTATTAAGACATATAACAACACTTACAGCAACAACTTTCTTGTTTTTATCACGTTTTTGCCGAAGTTCTGTCCACCATTCGGAATTCTGATTAAATTTCCAACTGCCAAGAGCTTTAAGTAATGCCTTAGTAGTAGCACCGATATCTGCTTGTATACCAACAGCTGCTGTGACACTATTATGCAATTCTTCAGCACAGATATCGACCTATAAATAATAATACCGTTATTTACTTGTATAATGCACTAGTTTGCATAATTAGAAAAATCTTTCAAAATTTAACATCAGAAAACAGTGCTATCTCAGAACTCTCAGATAGCTCCAGAAGGGTGTTCAGGAAAACTGAAGACATTATTACATTTGAAAAAATAAAATAAATAACGATACTGTATTGTGCTAGCAGGAGGGAAATGGAAAAATGTTTCACCGAATCTGCCATAGGAAAAAATAAAATAAAATGAATAATTGACAAGAAACAGTTTAAAATTAAACATAAAATGTATATATAAACCTCTTATATTTATAAAACAATGTAAGAAATGAAAAAAAAAAATTGGGGGAAACAGTCACAAACTAAACTAAACGAATACAGATGGGAAAATCAGTGTTGAATGAGTCTTTTCTAGCAATTTATCAATGGATATATGTTTCAAAGTTTTAATTTTTCTTCTCCAAACATATTTACTCTTAAATTAACATTCATTTTAAATAAAATAAAAATACAGGAAGATCATTGATTGACCGTGTATGATAATAAAAGGAAGATGGTCTGGGTGGGGTCAAATGAAAACTCAAATAGTCGTAAAATTAATAGTCTAATAAATTCTAATAACCAATAGTCATAAATAAATAATTTTATGACAGTTTAAGACTTTCTTTGACCGGACCCAGACCATTTTCCTTTTAAAATAAAAATAATTTGATGAAATTAAAAAGAAAATCTCTTTAACAAAAGAATAGGTTATGCACTTATACCCAAATAGGGGAAAAAAAATGAAAATATCAAGACTTGATAAATCTTACCTGAATTATAGATACATCCTTGTTAAATCGAGGAGGTTTCCCAAAATGTAGCATCCAGTTAAGGCGTCCCCCAAGAAGGAGAATAGTATCAGCACCCAGTAGGGCACTTGTTCTAGCAGTAGCTACGCTTAACGGGTGGCTGTCAGGAACAACACCCTTTCCCATAGGTGTAGGAAGAAATGGAAGACCAGTAGAGTTAACTAAATCAAACACTTCTTTCTCACACCGTCCATAACTGGCTCCTGTAGAATGAAATTGCTACTTTAACACAATATGTAATTTAAAACATATCATTGAAATAAACAGGAAATTTGGCTCAAAGAAAAAGGTTTCCCTAATACAATGTAATCTGGGTAATCCGAACTTCAGTACTCTGAACACCCCAATAATCTGAACTAGCATAAAAAAAAAAAAAAAGTGACTTTTTTTAGAGAAAACTCAGCAGACAATAACATTTTTGTTTTCAAATAATAGTGCACATGTGTAAAGGAGTTTTTTAACTCCCCATCTATAGGTAAGTTATTGTAATCACTTTGAAAATCAAAAATGGGAATTTTTACAATTTCGATATCAGGTAATGTAATTCCTATGGTAGAGTTCATAATTTATTTTGTTGGAATTAGAAATACATATCTATTATCAAAGTCATTTGATTCTGTAAAACTAATTTAATTAATAGTAAAAATATGTATAATACTGCGAATACTGTTATTGAACTCATTTTTTTTTTTTAACAAGTTTTAATTAATTTTTTATTTTTATTTATACTTTTTTGACTTATAAATGAGCAATCTTATAAGTTTTAACAAATAAAATTATCACTAAGCATTGCTGAGGATGTAAAAGAAAACAATTTTTTTAAAACCTTAAACAGTTAAATTTCCGATCAAATTAGTAAAAAAAAATTAAATAAAAATGTTAAAATGTTAAATGTACATTCATATTTCTGAATTTTTTATACCGTTTTTCCAAATATTTTCTGCTATCTGAACTATTCTGTAATCCTAACACCATCCTGCAGTAATTAGTTCAGGTTAACGAGATTAAACTGTACATAGGTTAGAAAAGCTTCCTCACCATTTCTACTGGGAAGGTAAGTACATAATAAGCACCATCTTCACTTCATGGGTCTAGCTCCTGAGAACTTAAAAGCCCATTATCGATAAATTAATAATTAGAGAACTAACTGAAAAGTGCGACTGCTTCAAAAAACATTGGCCAGTTTATCGATAATGTTGAAAGAAACTGAAATTTTTCAATAAAAAAAATTTGTTGATAATGTTAGTTACTTTTCGAACATCAAATGAATCAATGATTTGAACTAGCATGTTTTTTAGAGCCCAAAAGTTATTCAGAAAATAACCCATATCTTACAGTTCTAGAAGCCCTCACTCAATTTATTAAAAAATAAATATAAGGATGGAGAGAGAGAGCAAGAGATCGCGGAGATTGGTAGGCTGTGGTGGAGGAGGCCTGGGTTCTTGCAATGGCAGAATAATAATAATAACTCAACAATACCACTGACATATTTAATTTTCAACAAACTGAAACATTTTTCTAATAATCAGAGAGTAATAAGTAAAAAAATACCGCAATAAAAACATAACACTACAAACCTTTACCGACGATAACTAGTGGCCTTTTGGCCTTTGTGATCTTCAACACAGCAGCCTCTACTGACTTTGGATCTGGGTAGAGCACAGGTGGATCTGGGCATGGTGGAACTGTCAAAACCTTATCTCGCCTCACTGAACCTGTTAAAAGGTTACTAGTAACATCCAAGTAACTCACACCTACAACAGAGACTTATGTTAGATTTCCAAAACAATATTTTAAAATTCAAGGAAACATTAGAATTACTAATAATGATAACAAAATCAGAAATAGTTAACTTTTACATAGTGATGTTATGTTATATGAAATGTAGCATAAGCTAGCCTTAAGTACTATCCATAAGCAAGTCATGGTGATAACATGATTATAAATTTAATTTCAGTTTAATGTGTTACTTGAGTGAACACAGTAAAAACAAATATTTTGCTTCAAAAGTGAAAAAATTTATTTTCATAACGAAGTTACCAAAATGTTTAAGAAATTTCAAGAACTCAACCATCGCTTCAGATTATTATGAAATTTAGAATGCTTCATCCATATAGATATGATTATATTCCAAATATTCTTTCTATCTTAACTATGTTTACATTCTCTAGCCTATTTAAGAAATATGATTTAAGAGGAAAAATCATATAATGATTGTGAAAATATTTCGAATTTGAATTTTCAACAAAAATACAAATTTTAAGGCCCCCTTGTCCCCATTGAAACAGTCTGAAAAGTTTTAAACGAACATTTGTTCAAAAATCCTATGAGAAAGTACCTTGATTATTTTAAAAGAATAAAACATCTCTAATGAGCTGCTAATGATAGTTAGCAGTAATAAACTATGGATAAATACAAAATATGAAATAATTTCCTAATTAACTAAAGCTGAAAATAGAAAATAAATGATTTTGTGTTTCCATGGTTGTTAAGATAAGATATGTCGGACAATTCATTTATCTTTGTATCTAACATATAAAAAGGGAAAGTATTGCACTCCTGATTAAATAAATGAATGCTGTTTTGAAAATTACAAGGATTAAGTTCATCTCAAATTAGGATGGTAAGTGAAAGTTGTGCTATGTGTGAACTAGATTTTTTTTTTACCTGTATAAACTTTTGAAGGATATGAATTAATAGGGGTTAATAGGTTGTGTTAAATGTAAAAAGGTTTGACATGCTAAATGTTATAATTGTAGGATTGCGAGCGGCCTAATTAAAAGACCATGTTATATGTTAAATTCAGAGGAGCTCAAGCAGATTTTCTGGACAACTTTGTAACCTTTGTCTTCCAAAACCTTCCAGAATGATAAGAAGAACTATCTGAGATTAAAGAACACTATATTGTGCACTGACATAGAGAGTCAAATCAGAGCCATTTTGGAGAAAATCAAAAAAATAACAAAAAACGATTCTGTAAAATGGTACTTCAGGTCAGTTGATTTAAGCGAAAATGTTGCTGTCACACTCCATGCATATATCTGCCTTAAATATGTAATTTCAGTTTCGTAAAACTTTTAAATTTTGAGATAGGCTATTCAAAAACAGATACACAGACCATTTTTTTTTGTATTATTTGGACCTCAAAATGTGTATTTCTGTCAAAAAATTGAATTTAAAATTTCTCATGATAGCAATATTTTCCCTTACAACATATTCATTACATTTGACAAGTATGGGATAAATATAATTACAAGAATTACAAATACTCATATATGACATGGATGAAAATTGTTGATAAAAATAAATTATTTTTAGGATTGTAAAGTTGCATGAATGTAGGACAATCGTCCCAAAACATTGTACAACAATGAAGAAAAATATAAAACTGATTATATTCATCTTTGGAAGTTTTTTAACCTCAGAATTATTATAATCAACTTCCAAAAAAAAAATGTTATATATAAAATTATGAAAACTTTAAAGCAAAATATTGTTTGTTTTTTCATCATTATAAAAATAAAAAAATTTTTTTTGAACTTTCAAATGTAAAACAGGCAAGATAAAGTAAAATATCAATCCAACATAATTAAATGCTTATTAATGTCAATGAAAGAGAAAAAACAATAAAAGAAATTAAGATAAGTTGTCATAAGAGGACACTCTGATGCATTATTCTTATTTTAAAAATATTGATAGAAAAGTAAACATGACAGAACTACACAACTGTAGGGTTTTATTAAGAGTCACCAACCTCAATTGGATTTCAGCCGCTGTTAACAACTTCAAATATAATATTAATTAAAATAAAATTAAGAATTATATTATTTTGAATATGTGTTAAAGGGATACAAGGAAATAATTATAAAACATAATATTAAGTAACTTCAAAAACACAGCTAATAATAACATAGAACATCAAAATATTTTATAGTTTTTAACAAAATAAAATAACCCTATCTCATAAATGTTACCTGGCCTGCCATATCTTGAAAGTCTTACAGCTTTCTCCACATGTTGGGGTATCAGAACCTGAGTTGCAGGCCTCACTGCATATTTACAGTATGGCCGCATTAATTCCACCTGTGGACATTCTTGAAAACCTCCAATTCCTTCATGGTCTACACTGCAGGAACCTCCAATCACTATGAGTGGCCTAGGAATGTTAAAAATTAATAAATTGAGTTTTTATGGTTGGTATCAATAACTATATGATTATCTCATATAAAAAACATAATTACCAGCAATTAACCTGGGCATTTGCCATTCCTCCAGTAACGTTCAGAACACCAGGTCCAGATACTACCATACAAGCTCCTGGTTTCTGAGTTAAATAGCCGATAGCTTGAGCAGCATAGACTGCAGCTTGTTCATTTCGCATCCCAATAAATTGAATACCTTCTCTTTGAAAAGCCATACTCAAATCGATGACAGGTATACCCAATATACCGAATACATATTCAACTCCCTAAAATAAATTAAAAATTAAATAAATGAGAACTTAATACACATATTCAATATATCTAATTGGAAAGATAAGAAATTAATTCAATTCAGGAAGGTAAATAGAAAAAAATCTTGGTTAATAGTATAATTTCATGCTACAAAATTACAAATAGAATGATAAAATGACCAAAAAATAATCATTAAAAAATACTGATCAGTGTTAAAGAAATAACACAGCAATGACTTTTATTGAGGCTTTGAAAGTTAAGTTTATAAAATTAATAAATGAATCATTACTTTTCTAACAAAGTAAATAGTAATTTTAGCAAAATCAAAGTCATATAACTTAACTATTATAAAACCTAAATATTACTTGTTCTTTGAGACACTCGGCCATAATTTGGTTGCCATCGATTTCTTGATCACCTGCATCTGCCATTGTTCCTAGTTTTGTTGAAGTAAAATATTCACAAGAAGCTGAAAGCAAAAATAATTAATAAGTTACTTAATTATCATTTGTACAAAACAAATTAAAAGTACAATCGAACTTCCCTGACCTGTAATTGCAATCTTTGATCGCTAACAAGTGACTATAATCAATTAAAGATAAAGAATTTCAAGTGACATTACAATGACAACTTAGATATCTATATAAAAAAATTGGGTTATAATATTTAGTTGTTTTAACTAACATGAAGCATAAATAAACCAAGTGGAATTCCAAAATATTTAAAACTAAGATTGATGATATAAATCAAAACTAAAGATTATTTAATCTCATGGCCAAATCATTCTTATTAGCTTTCTCATAATCAATTCAAGAACTCTGTTATTATAAATTATTGCAAAGTCATTCACAAGATAGGAGATAATTTTTCTCTTCATCAAAAAATGACAGCCTAGTTACATAAAAGCTATGTACTTCATCATATAATAATAATTATTGGTATATTTGAGAAGTTTGGGTGTAAAACATAGTAACTGGTATTTTTTATGAATTAAAATTTTTCCCATCACCGATTTTTTTAGGGGTAATTTCATTAATTGTAGAAAGAATCTTTAAGAAATTCGTTTTCTAAAGAGAATAATGTTGACGATTTCTGGTTGAAGGTACAAACATAATAAACAATTTATTATTTATCAATGGATTATCTCAAACCTTATCATCCAGGACCGACAAAGCAAACTAATGCTGGAGGTTACTTGCTGGTTAGTAATTTCATATGATTAACATAATTTGAAAACTATACTGGTAATACTTACTATGTTTGAGGAATGTCCTACGTTGAATGCTGTGAGAAATAAATTGCCTATAGAACTTTGGTAAAAAGTCTCTTTCTCTATAAGTGAAAACGCGATTTTTACTAACCGTAGGTAAATCACTTTTAACTCTGAATTGATGAAAACATCGTACAATTTGATGCCACCTGTTGCTGTTCGATGAGAACATACTGTGATTTTAAGTTATTTGAGTTGAGTTTTTAATACCTATTCTAGCCGGTTTCAATTTATTATTAATGCATTTTTACTCATGGTGTGATAATGAATGGCTCTTGGAAAATAAATATATAAATTTTGTATAATTCTAAACTCTGAAAACAACCAGGATGAATGAATACAAATAGCTAGTTTAAAAGGTTCTATGTTTAGCTTCGTAAGTGGCGCGCTGGGTCAAGATCCAAGTACATTGATAAGTTGATAAGGATGTATTTGGTGAGCAATAATGCCAACGCCAAAACCTACTTATCTAGGGATGGTTAAGCATTTAAGTTTTTAGCATCAAATAAGTTTTTCATAAGATCAAACAAAGTGTAGGTTCCCTTAATAAATGCCACGCCCAAACAGCGCGGAGCTGTGCAAATATATTATTTTTTAAAATATGCATTAATATTTACTCCATATCATTATTATTTAATGAACACTCATCCTACATTAAAATAAGACTAAATGCACCGTTATTATATATCGCTGATTAGTTTCTTGAATAGCAAAGCTAAAGGCTTGTTATTTTTCAATTTCGAGGTTTCTTAGCTCGCGCCATCTGTTCAAAAACTTAAAAGTTAGAAGATGGTTGGGAGTGCGGTCAAATTAAAACACAAATAAGTTGAAGTAATTTATTTAAGTTTATTTACTAACCGTTTATTAAGTTTATTTAACTTATTTATTAATTATATATATATTTTTTATTAATTTATATTTATTATTAAGTTTATTTAAATTATTTACTAAACTTTACTTAACTATTTAAATAAGTTACTTAAATTTATTTGTTTTAATTTGACCCCACCCCCAACCATCTTCTCCTCCTATAAGTTATCCAGGGTCAACTATCTCTCATGATTATTAAAAGTCACAATTAACAAAACTATTATCCTTCCCACTGTTCTTAATGGATGCGAAAAGTCGCTACTTACACTAAGGAAAGAACAGCGCCTTAAGGTTTTTAAAAATAAAGTATTATGTAAAATATTCGGAATGAAAAAGTAGATTTAACGGAGAATTCAACAGGCTATATAACACTGAATTGAGGGAACTGCACCCAGAAAAATAATTCAAGTTATAGCACTGCTGCGAACTAGATAGGCTTGTAAGGACCTAGGACTAAGTAACGAAAGATCCCTAAAATGTTAATTAACACTGAGCAGACTGGTAGACCAAAACATAGATGGTAGTATTGGAATGATGGAAGAATGATTTAGTAGATTTGGGTTCTGAGGGGCATCACTGGAAGCAAGTCAGGCAAAAGTAAGCTATAACTACTAAAATCTAAAGCTAAATTAAATGTAGTTGTATTGGAAACTAAAACTAATCGGTTAGTTGAGTATTAAAGTATTTTTCTTACTTGAAAAAATAAATATTAAAATTTTTCATAAAGATATTCATTCAGTTCTGAATAAAAATTGAGTAAACATTTAGCTATCTTCTTGAATAAAATAAGCCTCTGAAATAGATCTGTTTCTAATTCTCGAGGACATTTACTGCTTCTCTTGTATAGTTCAGGTAAAAATTTGAATTGTTTTCTAACAAAAAATGCACTTTTTGTGTTGAAAAAATTTGGTATTCTCTAAAAAATATCATTTTTATGGGAGTGTGCAAAAAAATTAATGTATAAACTTTTTAATTCTTATCTTAAATGAGTTTCTAAATATAAACTTAATAACTAGATATAACTTAATATAAAATACACTGGACAATACGGCACTGGACATCATAGTCAAGCAAAAATTAGTTTTCTTTAGATCCTAAGATTAATCCTTTAAATTGAAAAAAAAAATTACACATTTAAGCTAATTAAAATACTTAAGGAGCTATCAGTTATAAACCGAAAAATTAAGAAAAATCAACAATATTAGCGAGGTAACTCCAGTTAGTGGTAAACTTCTTACCATATAATTTTTACATAAGAATTCATTGACATAAATTAGTTTATAATTACTTCTTGGTCCACTTGAAATATTACCAGACTATTAAATTATTATTAGCTTCTTCATTTTTCCCTCAGATGGTCACGCCAGATCAAGGATGCAAAAAAAATAAAAAATTCAATGATCCTCAAGGATTTGGTTGTCATTTGACACCAATCACCTTTTTATAAGTATGTATTCTTATGAAGTAAGTGTTTTGAGTTATATTTGAAGGTTATCATGACAGCCCCATATTTAGAAGGTAAGGTTTACCAGGGTCTATTATAGGAACCCAATGTTAATCCAACAATCTTACTATTATAATAGACAGAGACATTCAGATTGAATAGCATGCAATCTTAAATAAGAACACAGATGCTTAATGTTTTTCTTTCTATAAATACTACATGAAGTATGGATTCCAAACTTCATTAGGATTTAAATCAAATTTCGACTCACCAAGAAATGAAATCCATATTTAAATTGTGAAAAGTTGAGTCCTTCTTTATTGAAGATTTTATGAAAATAATAAGTTCTTAGAATATTCTTAACTTTAGATTTTTTTTTTTTTTTTTTTTTTATGACATTAAACAGTATCTAAATTACAGTTTTTTTTTTTTTACTCCTATAAATCAAATAAATACAAAGAATAGACAACATTGTAAAGGAAAACAGGACAGATATAGTAATGCACCCACCATCACATTGGAAATGTGGTCTGTATGACTAAATATAGCTAGTATAAAAAGTATTGTAACACCTGAAAAAAATGTTATTTTTCCAATATTTTGACGAGCATATAAGAGTTTCAGAGAGTGAATGAAAACCATGAATTGGAAGTTCACTGACTATTCTTTAATTTTCATCAAAGAAATAATTCAATATTAACAATCTTCCTGAATAGCAGTTTATAACTGCTCAATGTTCAAAGCCTTTCTTGGAACTATTATGGAGAGTTGTAGAACAATCACATTTTTTATTGTCATGCCTATGTTTCGGATCATTATCCTAAGTAAAGATAAATTTCCTTTAAAGTACTTTCAATACTATATAGTAGACATTCTTTTTGGTTGTTTATGTATTTAATGTTCATGGCACCCTCAAAGGATTACAGTTTCACATTTCAATTTTCTCCCATATTGTTACGGATTCTACTCTGTATTTATCAAAGTCACTATTTCTTCTCTTCATTCACACATTTTGGTAGAATCCTTAATAGAAAAGTTTTTGTTTTATATTCAACTTTAATTACAACACATTTCTACAAGTCTAAGATGAGAATTAAAATTATCTTTTGTGTACCTAGATTTTTTAGACTTCTTTTTATTTGAGTAACAAAGAGTTTTATAGACAAATCATCCATTTAATCCATTTTTCTTTTTAAGGATATTTCTCACAATGTTACTAATGAGACTTCTGGCGATCACCTATAAATACTTGTCAATACATTTTGGTGCACCCAACTGCAGATTCGCTCTGGCTTTTCTACCGATAACCCTTGTAATAATGAATGATGAAAACAAAGGTAAAAAGAAAAGAATAAAAAAAACATTGACTAAGCCATCATATATATTTTTTAAATTTTAATTCATCAACAATGAACACTGTAATCCATTTTTACTAATACGATAAACATCCTTACCAAAAATACTAAACCAGTAGTCCATCAGTGAAAATTTTAAAGTCTATAAAGATTGTATCCATTGTTACTATGATAAAAAAGGTTAGAAAATTAAATAAAATAATACTTTTCATTTCTTTAACAGAAAGAATAACAAAGTTTTTAACAACTTAAGACTGATAACTTCATAGAATATTTCTTTAAGATTCAAAAGTATACTCTAAATGTCTGGATAAGGCCAAATATAATTAAGAAATTAATAAATAAGCAAATATTGATATCTGCAGGTAACTAGAATTAGGAATTAACACCAAATGATCCAAGAAATACAAAATTTGTTAATATTTATAAATTAATAAGAAAATTAAGAGTTAGTCACAGCAATTTATCAAAATTAACAAAATTATTAATAATACACATAATAAATAAAGAAATCACATTTTAAAGAGAATTCATAAATACTAAGTAGGCCCGTAAGAACAAAAATTAGGCACTGGACAGCATTTATTTCAACTAAACACCACATTAATAGCACCACTTGCATTAGTTTTAGGCATCCCTTATGCATGGAATTTTTCTTTATAATAGTAATTTCAATTTTACCAGTATCGCTTCAAAGTAGTAAACATATTTCTCACAAAGTCTCCACCAAAACCGACAATTAGATGTTTTAGCCGAGGCTACCGATACAGAAGCATTCTTTCAGCACATTCTCTGCCAACTAATTCACCGTATTTCCTCACTTCATCGTCATCACTCTCTGATAAACCAATCACCCTCAGTTTGTAAGTTCCATACGACATGGCAACACTGTTATGTAAAATTAATACCTAAAAATGACAGAGAAGTAAATTATTATGAAAACAGTTAAAGAAGTTTAAGACAAATTTTATTTTTAGAAATTCATTATTTTGTTTTCTTCTTACTTTGCTTCTGGCAATAAAGGATTGGATTAATAAGTTTTATAATTTAAAAAAATGAGGGTCATTCAAATATAAATGAGATTGTTAAGCTGATATTTCAGTCCAATAAGAGAGTGGAATGAATCAGGTCTTGGGTAGGACATTAGAGGGGAAATATGTGGGCGGGTAGTAACCTCTGACATGGCCTTGTAACAAGAAGAGCAGTAACAAAGGTGTGTGAGAAAATAGTGCCTACTTCAGTTAGGTGATGAATATTAATTAACAGGAGCGTTATTAGCTGATATTTTACAGACATCAGACGAATTTGACAGAAAACCACACTGAAAATGTCTATTAGGTTCTCAAAGGAGACCATCGCTTAATCATCAATGATGTTGAGATAAGAATTGGAAATATCCACACAATGAATTTAGTTTTTTTATGCTAAGGGCTAATTGCGTGCTATTACTTTTCTGTAAGGAATACAGAAACCTTTGCCATAATATTTTCCAACAGTTTCATGGTCATTATCAGGCCAAGAGAGACCATTTTCACAATTCCATGGTGACTAGCAATGAGACTTGGGTCCATGATTACATCTCAGGGAGCAAAGAATGGGGAAACAACAGGCCATCCCATTAAAAGCTAAAATGCTTTTGTCAGCTGGAAAAGTTTTAACAAAGGTATTATCCAATTCAAAAAATGTTCTTTTACTAAATTTTCTTCACAAAGAGTTAATACTGTCAGGTACTGCGCTTTCTTAGACCATGCTAATTATCAGAACAATCCACCAAGCACATTATTTTGCAGCAGGACAACTCCTGACTCCATACTCTCCTACTATGCCCAAAACTTGATGAAATATTCTGTGGAAACCCTTGAGCACCTACCATACAGTACAGATTAATTTCCTAGTGACTTTTACATGTTTGCATTATTGAAAGAAGCTATAGGAGGGCAGCATTTACTAATGTATATTTATCTAGCTTTGGGTGTATACAAAAATTCAATATGAAATACATTTATTGTAGGAAGATAGTCCGGGTGGGTGGCAGTCATTAAGATACAAAATAATAGAAAAAACTATCTAATGTTTCGCCCCACTTTGCAGGACTTCATTGGGGCTAAATGAAAACAAATTACAAACTTAGTAAGAAGTGACAGAACATTAGAATAAATATATAGAGAAACTAAGAAAATATGAAAAAAAAAAATAGTAAGTTTAAGTTTAGGAAGTATAAATATAGTTGGATAGGAAACTTAATTACTATTAAAATAAATAATACAGCCAAGTGTGATAGAATTGTAAACAAAGAACTAGAGTAATAAATATAAATCATAACATTAAATAGTTTTTTCTATTATTTTGTACTTATATTGATCGCCACCTGAACAATCTTCCTATTCTAGTATTAGCCTTTCCCTCGTGCCCTCTTTTATTAAATTTTGGGCACAGAATTTTATTGCAAACACCTCAGCCTGGAATACTGTGGTGTGTTTTTCTAACGAGATGGATGTGCCTTAATTAGCCATGTCCATCCTCCATATTCCTGTTCCAGATCCTTGTTCTAAGAAACTAGGTTAATAAATGAAGAGGAACAAAATACACTCGTATGGAGAAACCAAATATATGGCATCTGAACAACTTAGAGGATGAGATCGAGATGAAATGATTGGTTTTACTAACGACCTTCAATATTCCATTATTTTGTCAAAACTTTTGAAAATTACAAATATTTAAGAAGCATAGCTTTCTTTATTTATGGTATCGTTTCTGTGTATAAATAACAGAAAACAGATTTGGCTCTCAAGGAAAACAGATGTACTTATAACATATCAGAAAAAAACATTATTGTTATAACATGGAACATATATATATATTCATATATATACATATATTTTAATATAGGAGACATACCTCATTAAGGGTAATAATGGAATTTTCACAAATGGCATTGGGATCTTCATTGAATCGAGCATATTTTTCATTATTTAGCTTGCTCTGGCAATCAGCAATAGGGTGCCATGTGTAAACCTCAGGGCAGAGAAGTTTGGAGGGGTTATAGCGACTCTTATACCTCATTTTGGGACAAGAATGAATATAATAACCCATATAATAATAGCAGAGTTCAGGGGACTGCTTGTTGAGAGATCTCACCAGCTCCATCTCCCTATAATTGTAAAATATAACTTCAATAATTCGATACATTTTTAGCATCATATAAAATTAATTAAAAATACTGAATGCACTCAAATTTCTATTTATACAAAAAAAGCAAGAGATTATTGTGAAGAAAAACATAGCAATTTAAATGAAATAACATTTGGCAACAAAAACAATTGACAACAAAAACTGAATATATATATTTATATTCTGAACTTATTTATATATTATATATTAATTATTTATACACTAAAATTATTAAACATACATATAAAAGATCTTTAATTTTTTCATGACAATTTTTTATCATATTTCCCTTTTTAAGTTCAAAAATAGATATGATTTGCAAAAGCATTATATAATTTTTTATTAATCAGAACACAACATGTAGTCATTAGTTTGACCTTTGTTATGTTATCAAATCTTTCAAAAAATTAATTTTTACAATCATTTTGATTTTATATGAGGTTAATTCTTAGGGCCCTTTAGTCACTCTGAGGGAGCTCAAATACAGTTACCAATACATTATAATTTAATGTTGAAAATATTCTTATTACTAATATAAAAATAATAAATAAGGCATAAACATTGACTGCTAGTTAAGCATCAAGAAGTTGGTATATAGTTTATTTGATAAATATCTCACCTCAAAGATCCATAAGTTCCTAATGAGAGGAAGCTGTAATCTGGGTCATAAAAGAAATAAACAGAAGATACACATTTGGGTAAAATATCAATCACCCCAACCGCTATAAGTTTACCGTTTAGACGATAATGCTGGTGGAAAGAGCCATAGCCCATTGGAAGTTGGGACGGGTTTCCTCTGATTTTCTGTTGAGGCTGAAACACAAGACATAGTTAAAAAATGATATCCTATTGCCTGTTGAAAATCATTTAATATTTAATAAATTGTTATCCAACATAATGCTGGTGTGAAATAGTAAAAAATAATGTTTTAAAAAACTTATGGAAAAATTAAATACATAATTATTTATTTTTTTGAGTAATTGAATGCTAATATTTGGTGTAGTCAATAGCATCACTAATCAGACAATTGTCATATTTTTAGCACTGACAATCTTTCTAAACTTAATAGTTTAAAACAGCCTCATGAGAATATTTGAGAAGCTAGTTGAAATAAGTAGCAGTTATCAAGTATTAAAAAAAAATTTTAAATCTGTACTGTTACAACCCATGCAGTGTCAGGGGTTGAGTATTTTGTAAAGAAGTACTTTTCTATACCAACAGCTGTGCAAGGAGGTGATATGGTCATAATCACAAGCGACTGCTAGAGTTAACAAGTATAGATAACCTAAATTAATTTTACAAAGAACTTTTTTAAAATATAGTATAGTATAGTAGTCCACTATACAAATTGATAACCCCAAAAACAAGGACTGGTCTTGGAAGAATCATAAGAATGGTACTGACACAAAAAAAAAACAAACTAAAACTACTAATTATTTATTTAAATAATTGTAAAAATAAAGGTAGGATTTAAGTTTTTGCTAAGCCCAAAGAGCTAGTTAGAAAGGTAGCCATTCTCTACTTAACAAGGCATTGGTATTCATTTTGATAAGTATCAACCATACAATAAATATTAATTGAACCAGCAGGGAAGCAAATCCACATCACCCTGAATCATGTATTCTAGGATCGATACACTTTAAAATACCAGTTATAATAGTTTTTTTTTTCTTTTTTTTTACATTTGACATCAGTTTTAATTGTTTTACAAAAACACTTTAACCAATAATTAGTGAATGAAACAATTTTTTTTTTAAGACTATTGAATAAAAATTCAAGCTAAAAAAAAAAAAAAATTTCTATATACACACACACATATATATATATATATATATTTACTTATTCCATACAGAACATAAATGAAAGATCACAACTGTTTGACACCTCGGCTTTTAAACAAATCTAATAAATTATAGAGAATCAGTAAAACATTCAATTGTTAACCAAGTAAAAAAAAAGTTATTGGTTGACAAAAATTAAATAAAAGTTCTATTTTTTATTTTTTATCATAGTGCTGTCTTCTTCCAAAGCTAGTAAATATATACAAAGATAATCCTCCTCCTTTGAAGACCTTGCCTTTATTGATTCCAACCCAAGTAAACAGTAATGGATTTTCTTTTAGTAGTTCACAGTAACAAGTGTTATAAGTATCAATAGAAAGTTTTATATGATTATTATGTTTACAGTTTAGTAATAATAGGTGAATTTTATTTTCTAAATGGGACAGAGATACATATTATAATAAATTAACCTATTTTGTAATAATTAATGATTTAGTCAACAAAGCCTGGTGGAAATGGTGTATAAAACAAAAATCATGAAAATTACTATTTATAAATACCCTCTATCAAAAACAAATGTTTATACATACATAAATCTAAGTTTATGTATGTATATATTAATGTGCCACTTGGAAATTTTTGGCACACTTACTACTTACCCTGGTGCCTGTTTGTGAAATTGTTTTTAATTATTCAGTTTGTACTATTTTCATATGGGCTGGGTTCGTTGATTCACATTAACGGGATATACTACAAACATCAATAGAAGAAACAAGACCAATGTTAGTACATCATCCCTTATTTTTATTTCTGTTAACATTTCAAACTTTCGGGATTGAAAATTTCAAATGATAAAACTTTATTTTTCCTAAATAATTCAAAAACACTATCCAAATTATAGTCTCAAAACATTTATTTCATTCACACGTCCAACGTTTCGGCCAATTCGGCCATCTTCAGAGACAATCTTAATTTACTATGAGACATATCATTTAACCATTTTAAAAAACACTCCATACAGGCTATTCTGCCCAGGTCAAAACATTTACATCTAATATGTCAAAATACATTAAAAATCACAGTCAAATTATTTCTCTTTTATCACTATTTATACACTTATATTATAACCTCACTTGTAACCTTTTTCCGTAAACTAATAAATAAATCCAGCTGCACCGATTCTCTGAAAGAGTATTTAGTTTGTAGAAAAATAAAGTTATATCATTTGAAATTTCCCCTTTTATTTGGAATTTGATTCTAAAACAGATTTATAATGTAGTTAATAAAATTATTGTGCTTAGATATCAATGAAATTGTAATTCGTATAATAAAAATAGACTATATTTTTAAACTTGGAATTTTATATTTGATATTACAGTTATTGTCATTCAAGTCAAGAAAATCCATTACTTTTGATGACATTATAGTTTTAAAACAGCATTGAAAAATGAGTAGTATAGAAATTTGGTTTTTTAAGCGGATTAATATTTTTTTTTTAATATGTCTATTTTATCCTACCTCTAACAACAAAGCAATGAACTATGAGTAATAAGATTTTGTTTTATAAGAAGGAAATGAGATAAAAATGACCAAACCACAGTTGGTTTTCTACCCCAATGTATAGAATTAATTATTAACCAAACAAATAAATGTATACATTTTTTTTTTAAAGGAAAAAATATTGATTATTGCTTGAAAACAAGCTATAAGACATTCTGTTACTTGATGGTAAACAAAAAGCCTTTAATCCTACTATATCATGAAAAAAAGGGATTTGTTTCTAGTGCTGAAAAAACCTATTGAAATTTCCCTGAACAAGAAAATTAAAAGGATTATAAAAGAGTTTCCAAACTAAAATCACCATGGCTTGCTACTGATTCATAAGATGATTAGGAATAGATGGACAAGAACTTACACCACATGATTTTTTTGTGTACTCACATTTCTTTCCCAAAAACATGATGGACATGAGTGGTGTGTATGAAGAGAATTAAAATAAAAAAATCAAGGATACTGGGATCAAAATAAGCAAGGTAATAATTTATTGAAAGATAGGCCATACAGTACTTCAATAAAAAAAAAAAAAATCTACAACAGTTTATTTGTACACTTATTTTGAATGCAAATGATACCAAACATAAATAGTTGAACAATGTGATACTATATATTAATAAAAAACTTTCATGATTCTAAAAATATCTCAACAATGAAAGAAGGAAACAAAGCAAAATGTTGGATTTTCAAGAAGAATAACACACCTTTCAACTATCACCAACTTATTGCTCCATTAGACTACATGTTTGACTTTTAAATCCATTCATATGTCGAAAGGAAGAAACTATTCATAAACGAAACAAAAAAACCTTATACACTATTGTAATCAACTCAGCATTGATATTCATTTCTTAAATAAATTTTTTTACATGCTTACAAATAACTCATTAAATGCTAAAAACAACTTATTTTATAATATATCGTGCAAATAAATAATGTACAGTAAATAAACTTAAAAAAAAAAGAAAGAAAAAGATAAAAAGCCAAACACTGACTGACCTTTAAAGGAGTTTCCACAAGAAATGAATGATAAGTACTATAGTTACATTCATCTTCTGATTCATTATGAATGATCATTTGGTATTTACGAAACAAATGCCAACTTTCTTTGATCAATTCTTCCTTACTGTATGATGGCAAGAGGTGTATCTACTTAATAAAATAGAATGATTAAATAATTGTAATATGTTTTGTGAAAGAAATAAAAAATGACCAAGGCCAAATGTAATTCTGAGAAAAGACCAAGAATCACATGCAAAAAAAAAAAAAAAACTGACAAACTTATCTAACTTAATCAAAGAAGCTGACTTAAAATAAGAAAATGCAATTATTTTAACAAAAATTTTGGTTACCAAGTTTCAGTTTAAATTAAGCCCATAATGAACAAATATTTTCATTAAAGAGTAATGTGCAGAAAGTTTGATAACAATAAAAATAAAGTAATAAATTTTAGTTATAAAAAATTTAATAAAGTACTAACAAGCTATGCTACTTAAATTAAATTTTAATATGTTAGTTATATTTTAATTATACTAATTTTAATAATTTAATTGTAATTACAAAATATTAAATTTTATTATATACTTAGTAGCACCTAACATTTTATGATGAATTCTAAAAATTCTATTTTGAGGATAGCTAACAGAAAATCAGCATTAACTAGAGAGAGTAATCAAAGAGGTACGAAAAATGAAAAAAAAAAAGACCTGACATATTTCCATTAACATAAAAAGAAAATACCCTGATTTGCAGTCAGAAAAAAACAATTAAAAATAGTATTATTTATTAAGTGCAAATATTTTGATCCACATTGTATGTCTTCATTGGAACTGCATAAAAGGGCTGGAGATTGGAATGGGTTGAGATGAATAGATAAAATATATTTAAATAGAGATATATAGATAAAATGTATTGATAAATAAACAAAATAAAAAAAAAAGAGATCTATAAATCAAATATTTATACAAAATATAAAATATATGTATATATAGTTGACCGTAAAAATTGATATATCGGAAGATGGTCAGGGTTGCGGTCAAAAGTGAAACAAAAATAGTTTACAACTATTTTTGTTTCACTTTTGACCGCAACCCTGACCATCTTCCGATATATAAAATATAAAATAGATCTAGCTCTCTTTAAAACCTACAACATGGGTCAAAATGTTACCACTTAATAAGTAGTAAACATAATTTTTATTTATATATTTTCTGACTGCTACCCTTAAATTTTGTAGATATACTATATGATCTACCATCTAATTATAATCCTGAGGAAATTGTTAAATCATTTAAGCACTATGAAAGTATCTACAAGATCCCATGGAAAATTTCAGCTTACCGATCTTCCATTCCCTTCATCTTTTCTGACCGAGTACCTGATATTACGCTTAGATATTGAAAGGGATTTTTCATAATTCTGCAATCAGTGGTGTTATAAGAGGTGTAAAAGATGTTCCATAGAAACTTTACACTTTTTCCTTAAATATAGTTTTTAGTTTACAATATAATAAACAGTAAATGATCAACCTAATTAAATCTTGCCCATTAATCAAAGTGAAGATGATAAATAATTGCTTTAAAAGATGGAAAATTCACTATAATTACTAACAGCTTTAAATTCAGCAAAGCTCAGAAATGATGTGACATTTGATTAGATATTTCCATGAAGGTTATAGAGAATTTCAGGTATGCAACTCTTTTAGAACCCACCATAAAGACAATAATAAAAGACTGTATAATAAATATTATTAAATTAATTTTGCTTCCTCATGACTTAAGGTAGGGAAGATTTGAATTATCCAGAAAATTAAAAAAAAATTGACTTAAGATTCAAAATTTTTCATTTGCATTTTATGTTTAAGATATCAAGGATAAAATATAGTTCCATTTCTGTCTTTATGCAGTATATATTTAATTAAATTTCATACAGCACTTTTGTTTTACCATGTGGGTATTTTTTTGACACGTATGTTTTAAACATGGAAGGATACTCAAGTGTGTTAATAAGAAATACTATGATAGAATTTAAACAACAAAAAAATACTTTTTAAAGCATACTTTGTTAATATACAGGATATCCTAGATAAAAACTAGAGAAACAGAGGGCAATTCTGTACTTCAATTCACTCCATAGTGACAGAAAATCCTATCATCCTATTATTTAGAGTTTTATGGGAAATTAATCTTATACTTAAATCAACAATGTATTGAAATATGAATAATAGAGCGAATAATAGATATTATGGATGGTTTTTGGATGGGTTTACAGAGCCTAAGCCTTCTCAGGAGAGATTAGTCTTTAGGAAAAACTCTTACAATTAATATGCTTTAAAACTGTGGCAATTCTACTTACCCACCGTCCAACTTATGCATCACAGGACACATTGAACATTTATTGTAAATAATTTTTTTTTTTTTTTACACCTATCAAATGGTATCATCAGATTCCGTTTGATTCAGAAGTATTTTAATGTAAACTCTGTAAACAGGTATTTCCATTGAAAACTTGGATTAAAAAATTTTCACAAACCTCAGTACTTCCCCTTACTATTTATCCCCATCAAAAACCTGAGAATAACCTTTGATCAAACGCTTTCCTGGAAAAACCATGTATCTAATATCTCCCGCCATACCTTTTCCACTTTAAAATGTCTAAATTACCTCCACCATCTATTTCCATTTGAAACTTGTAGGCTCCTAGTCACTTCTCTAATATTTCCCCACTTTGACTATTGCTGTACGGTATATGGGGGCGTTTCTGGTGATTTCGAGGCAAAATTAAAATGTTTGATAAATTGCTGTGTACGATTCATATTCGAGATCCCAAGGGACGCCTCTGTTTCCGTTTTAATGCAGAGTTAAAGTGGCTTTATCCTTCCTACTGTCATGAGTATTTCCTGGCATCCTTTATCTTCCAAGTAATCCAATCCCTGCGTCCTTCATACATCTTCGAGCTCCTTCAATTCAAATCCTCGTTTGAGTTGGGAAAGTATTAATACCCGTTCCCGGTCTTCAGATTGATACACAAGGGCCCACCAAACTGCTGCTTTCAATAGATCATTCATTATCCGAGCCTCATCCTTATGGAACTCCATCCCTTCCAACATCCATCGCTCTAATACCCTCCCTACCTTTAAATCCCGCTTGTTCAATCATTTACTATCCTTTCAGACCCCATAAAATTGTAAATCAATATAATTGTAAATATGTATGTAAACTATTATATCATTCTTAATCATTTTTACATCGTTTTCTTTTCTCTTTTTTATTTATTCATTTTTTTTATTGTTCAACTAATAAAAGTGAGAAAGTAACTTATAATTATTTTTTATAATGACTATTTATATTTCTTTGTATTTTTGTTTAAGTATCTCTGAGGCTCCTCAGCCCAAATCTGTCGATTTCTCTGTATTATTCTAAAGGGAATCGTCCCAGAATAAATAAAGTATTATTATTACTATATGTTTCATAAATACATAATTGAAAGAAAATAGTTAAGAATAACAAAAAAAATAAAATAAAACAATTAATGTTTAATTTTTCATTAAAAATGCAATGTTGGGCAATGGGTGCTATTTTTTCAGAACTGAGGACGAGAATCAGCCCCTTAATTTTTCTGATTATTATCAGGTACATCCTGTATAGTTTGAACAAATAAACTATTATCATTTTTTTTAAAAGAAAAAGAAAATATAACTTTCTGCAATTACTAGAAAATAGGGGAGGATTACCTTCTGAAATGATGGCAGTCTTAAAATGATGTTCATGTGGAACATTAAAAAAAAGTAACCTAAACACAGGAATGCATACCATTCTTTCTTCAGTCGCAGTGGTATCCTACTATTAATATAATACATGTCACAATTTAAATTAACTTGAGATGGAGAAGCTTTGTTTCTTGAAGAAACACTTAATTTACAAAATCACCTAACAATAATTACAAAAATGAAAAGTTCTATCCAAACGGACATTATTTTCAATATGTCTCTGATATATATATTTTTTTATGACCTTTTTTAGTTTTGATATGGGAATAGATCATTGGCACATCATTGTTTCATAAATAAATTTAAATAAATGAAACATATAACCAATTTAAAGAACCTCCTTAGCAAATCA
Organism: Halyomorpha halys; assembly: GCF_000696795.3. Taxonomy (NCBI): domain Eukaryota; kingdom Metazoa; phylum Arthropoda; class Insecta; order Hemiptera; family Pentatomidae; genus Halyomorpha; species Halyomorpha halys. The sequence continues at coordinate 716,537 of NW_027116286.1, forward strand.
GTCAGTGCCCGAGCAGCCTTTAATATGAGCTTTACCTTCAGGGGACTCGTGACTAGGAAACGTGTGAACTGTTGTTCAGAAACCTTTGAGATCGGATCGTGGTGCACAGTCACTTGGTACTTTTGGTATAGTGAGAGTTCTTCCGCAAAACCCTCTTCAAACTCTCTGCTTCGAGGAAATGAGCGAACTAACTTCAACTGACCATAGATATTATTATAAATGTTTATTAAATTAGGTTTATTTTAATTAAGGTATAAAACAATTTTACACAAGTTTCAAAAGCCAACGATAATATGAAAAATACACAAAAAAATAATTTATATCCAACATACAAAACTGACATTATTAATATATACAAGTTTTAGGACAGAGATAATAAAAGAAAAATAAACTTTAGCAATATTCTTTGTATTCAAAATATTTTTCATTAGCTTCAAAAAAAGGTTTTTTTATCCCTTCTCTGAAGAAACTTTTAGGCTTTAAATCAATGAATTAGAGAAATGAAAAGTTTACCTCATTATCATTTTGAAATAGAATTCAAATTGTTAATAAAATTTTTCATGTGGACAGGGAAATTCGGTAGCTAAAACCAATGGTCATTAAAACCGTATTTTTTAAAATTTTAAACAAGCAATATGATAGATAACATAACATGTAGTCACAAACATCCACACATATTTTGAAAAATAAAACAAAAAATAGTGTTAATTATTATTTTGTTAATCTGCAATTTAGCCTTCATCATCTATAAAAATTTCATCAATTTAATTTCAAAACTGACCAACTGATTTCATCAAACAACTAATATGCCTCATATTGCTGAAAGCATACTTATTAAGAACCAACAAGACTAGAGTTCCATTGTAATAGTTCAAGGAAATCTAATTTCAGAGAAAATTCTCTGAAATTAGATGTTTTAGACCATGATGGCAGTTAATATAATTGACGTTCAGGTTGTTGTTGTTGTCTGGGACTTTAAGGCGTAAAACCCTGAGGTCATCAACGCCTAAATGACGTTCAGGTAATCGATGCTCTACTGTATATACTATGTACGTAACTTTCTAGAAAGATCTTCCTCAGATAAATAAGATAATTTATTCATACTTATGATAAGGATAGAAAGTAAGCTTAACATATACATACATTCATACCAAAGTCAAGAAAAAAAATTAATTGCCTATGAATTTCAAATGAAATAAAAAAAAAATCTTAACTAGAACAGCAAAAGAAATCTTACCTCCAATTTGTTAACGGCACTTTCTACAGAATATTCGCTAATGAGGTCTTCCAGAGTTTTTTCAGAAGGCTGTTCCTTTTTGGATACTGATGCAACTGGTAACCCTTTTTCCAACAGTTTCTTTTGTTTCTTCTCTAAACGTAGTAACTTAGCCTTTTTACATTGAGGTTTTGATACATCTCTTCCAACGCCTTATTTTAAAAAAACAGAAATTTTCAGTTGAGCAATGCGATCCAATAAATCATTATTGGCAACGAAAATTTATAAATCAAATAATGAGAGGTAAGAACTACAAATAGGTAATCACAAAATCTGGCAGATATCCTTTTTCACAAAAACTGATTTAAATGATCAACTTATCTAAAATGTTTTAAAATATAAAAAGTTCATCAGGAAAAAATTCCACAACCAGGCAGGTTAACTCTTTGATCATAAGTTAACAACTAGTTCAGCATTCATGGACATGGTTTCAATGGAGGTATAACTGCAAATGCAGGATGCAAGAAAATTCACCCTGTGGATGAACTACTGGCTTTTGTAATTTTTCATCTTTCAACACTATGGAATAGAATATTAAATTGTATGTCTAACTAGTTGATTTATGCATATACAGATTTATTAGGTAAATTATTCAGTGGAGCAATGATAAACAAGAGTGTTTATAAAATTAAATACACAAATAATTTGTGTAAATTTATCTAGTTTTTCGAAGAAGAGAGCTGTAAAAGATATGGAGATTATTTTTTTTTTTTTACTAAACGTACTGCGGCCTACAAGGCCTATTGTGAGCCATCCACATTACAAGATTGTATGTTATGAAATAAATTATTGTGTTTTAATAAGGAAAAATTGTGTCATTCACTAAATACAGTTTAATTCCATAAGACTCTTCCAGTAAATGATCATTAAGTTTACAACATTGTAGTGTTAAAGAAAAAAACACCACAACATTATAAGGAGCTTATTAAAGCTTGAGATATGTAGATTCTAAGAATATGATTATATTTGGGGAATTGATCAATTCACACCGCTTGAGTACCTGTTGACTCCAATGGTTATCCTACAACCTTAATGATTTTTATGTTCTTATTTTAATGAAAATTGACAAAAAAAGTTTTGCTGAACCCATGTTTTATTTATTTTTTTTCTGTTAAATAAAATCATCTCAATAAAGTTTTTGATGAGTGATTTTATAAAAAAAAAAAAACCTTAAGAATTGTAAATGACAATAAGTATTCAACATCAGAAAGTAATGAATAACATGAACGATAACATATTTCAGGGGAGATGGTAAAGACGATTATAATTAAAACAAAAATATGTAATCAATGCCAATGAGTAAGCCTACTTCAGGGCTGCAATGGCAAGATACAAAGATGAGAATCGTATAAACAGATAGAATGAAAAAGGAGGCAAAATGAAAAAGAAAGAGTACAAAAACAAAATCAAGGACTAGAAAGATTAAAACTGACAAAAAATAAATCATTCACATGTATTCCTTAATTTTTTTTATTTTATTTTACTTTCTATATGCACCCGATTCCATTCCAAAACCAACCAAGTTTATTTTCAAATTTATTATTTGCTTATTTATATAACAGTTTTGGTACAAGATTACTTACCACAAGCTAAAAAGATTTTTTCTAAAAATAGTCAAGCAACCTGTAATTTAGCTGTTTTGGAAGATATTCTTTTATGTTATGATTATTAAGTATCAACATTGTTAATTAAAAAAATAAAATATAAATTTGAAAATGGACTTAGCTTGTTTTGGATGCAACGCTTCAAGTAACCAAGCCCAGAGGTTGGTATGGATTAAATGGTTTGAAGATAGTTTGTGTGTTAGCCAGAAAGTATTAAAGAAAGAAGCAACTGACGGGCCCCTCATCATTAATATAATAATTTAGGGAAAAGAAGGAAATCTACGATAAATGTATCCCTTTCCTCAAGGAGAAGTTCCGTGAGGGTTTCGGAGAACGAGACTTCAACGTGAGAGGCCTCTGGTTTGGAGCCCGTGGAACTATTCCCAGCACAACTAGGAGCTTCATGGAGGAGCTCGGGGTCGATGCCCAGGACGTGGCTAGGATGACAGAGAATATAATACTTGACTCCCTGGGAATCATCCACCACCACATGCATGGAAATTAATGAGTGGGGGAGTTATCCAGAGGAGGGATGGCATGCATGCATCGCATATCTTATTTGTTGTTTTATTAATCTATTTACTACTTTGTTATTTTTTATATTTTTATATTCTAATATTTGTTATATAGGGGAATTTGTTGATAAAATGTAATAAGGGTTGTAAAATGGAGGGAAAAGAAAAAAAAGAAGGAATAAATTGAAAACCTTGTATTTAGTTTGTAGACTGATATTAATTATAAAATAATACAGTGGGAAAAAAAAAAATGTTATCTTTCTATTATATTGTATCATATCAAAAAAATGTAATTTATAAATTTATACATGCCCGATCACGGATTGATCAGTATGCTGTGTAATGTACCAACCCGATGTATTTGGGCAGCATGATTGAATAAATTTCTTTCTCTGTGTACTTCTGAAACTATTTAAATTTAAATTTGAACTCGTGACATTAGCAAGTGCGTTCCTAAGCTCTTTGTTTCTAATTTCAATTAATATTACCAACTATATAATCAATCCTTTAGAATTAATTAATTAAACAAAATATTTTATTTAATTACTATAGATATAAAATATTGCAATCATTATTTTAGGTAAGGTGGAATGAACCTTCTCTTTAAATTAACATTCTGGAATGTAATGCTGCTTTTCAGCAGGAATAAGGACAACTCAAAAATGTTTGATATTTGAGCAGCTTAATTGAGATGCAGTAGAGTCTCTATTAACCAAGCTTCTGTATTATATGAGCCTAAATCAAGGAAAAAACGGAACTATGGATTGAAAATTGCAAATTATGATCGTAATTTTGAAGGTAACAGATCATTTTAATTTGAATAAAATTGTACAGCAATTCTTGACTACATGAGCCACCACCCACCCATAAAACACTTTACCAGCTATTGTCTTTTTTTCTGTAAATACGACAATTAGATAACAGTTTTTTTATCATTTTTAAGATAGAAAAGAAATTTTTACTTTGAGCTTAGGTTGGCAAAACCAGAGACTGAGCCGATTCAAGTGCACTTGATTCATTTGTAAGAAAACTTATTGTGATGAAATAGAATAGGACTTTAAAATGTAAGTGAGCAAAATTAAACAGCTAAGCAGGAAAAAAAAAATTCCAGTTATCATACAAGCAAGGAGGATGTTACAGAGACTACTAATTTGAATTGCCAGTCAATTTCTTCTTAATGTGTTTTTGGACTACAAATTGTTCAAATCATTTAAATTTATAATAACCTTTTACTTAAAATATACTGTCAATATGAACTAGCAAATAGCTGAGGAAAACTGAAAAAAAAAAGGTGATTTTTCTGGGTCTTTTTATCAAAACAGCAGGAAAACACAAAACAGCGGGGAGGTTCGAAACTCAAATTTTTTTTTATGAGGAGGGTCAATGCATATAACATATCTGAAATTTCTTCACCTTTTATAATCCAAAATGATATCTCTACTAGATTAAATAGCCATCTGCATAGTTTGAAGTAGGTAATATTCAACAGAAACAATTAGATATTTATTAACATCAATCATTGTAATTAAAGAAAAACAATGACATACTTTACCAGGTTTTGGTGTGTTAGGACTATCTTTTTCTGAACATTCAGCCGATGATGGGCATGGCACTTAAACATAAATAATAATTTTAGAACAGTTGATATTAAAATAATCAAAATATATTTAAATGCATAAAGAATTTGCAAATCATAAGATATCTATAACTAATCTATCTTATCAGAACAATGTATTACTATAAATAAAATAATATAAAAGTATGCAATGCTGGTTTGTTGCTAAACAATGTTCAAGGGAAGAATATGAAAATATGACAAGATTCACGACAAAGGGTAAAGATGGGTACTTACAATTTGTACCAATCATAGCCACTTACAATTTGTCATCTCACATCATAGCTGTGAAAATCTTAATAATTTTGTTATAAATTTCAAATATTTTACCAGAGATCTTCCTTAATGTCATACCTATAATTAATCCTTCTAATTTTTACAATTTTGAAAACATTTTTTTGTATTGTCTTAGTCTTTTTACTTTACTAAACCGATATATATCTGGAACATATAATATGGGGAAGTATTGCGATTGGGAAAAAATTTTGAAAATGAGTTTTTGTCGGTAATACATGATCTTGTGATCTGCAAATTGCAGACCCACCGATGAGAGCCAACCTCTTATTGCGGCCTGTTTGGCAATGAGGGTTATTTCTTCTACATACTTCGCCGCCACCATCACTGCAACATCATCTGTGGGGCTCACAACTGTAGCTCCCTTTAGCATTGCCAACTTACAAATTCTGTTCTATATGTATGATGTTCCATGGAAGACAAACAAACACAGAGCTCTGTGGGATATCACTAATCACCTTATATCTCCTTGGGCCAATGTCTGAAGAATAAAATAGAACTCTATTCCGAAAGCAGTCCGTGATAACTGTCATAAGATAGGTTGGCACAGCCACAGTCGTTAGGGTATCCAATATGCAGGTCCATATTGCAGTGTTAAAAGCATTTTTGACATCTAGTGTGATGATTGTGGCATGTCATTCTGTGTGTGGCATCTCTGCTTTACCTTACTCCTGCAATTACTGCATAGGCAGCTAATCATAAGCTTCTACCATGGATTGCTTCTTCCAAATTCAAATTTAGCCCTTGGGAGGCCATTTGCACACTCAGTAAACTCTTGCAGCCTAAGGAAAAGGATCTTCCTAAACACTGTACCTACAATATCCAGCAAACAAATTGGAAGAAAGGTTGACAGGTATTCTGTTCTTCCTTTACCCTTCAAGTAAAAGGCGCTGTCTCTTCTAAGGTTTCAGGAATGAGTCTTCATGCATGCGGGAATTGAAATTATTATAAAAAAAAAAAAATTATTATCCACAATAAAAGAATTGAAAATGGAAGATCTTCATTCAGAATGTACCAAATATCATCATGTTTGAAGTTAAATAATTTTTTTCCTGATATCCAGTCATTCTTTTTAAGAGAAACAAGAAAATTAATAAGCTTTTAAATTGTATCAGTAATATATTAGTAAATATAAGGTAGTTTAATATGTAATTACCATTTTTAACTGCTTTCTCTGTTATATCTTCTATGGTTTCTACATGAGCTGACACTTCTTTTGGTTTACTAGCACTATCTATGAAGATGGAATTGAAGTATTAACCATTTACAACAATTTAATTCAAATTTACAAATACAAATATTACCTCCACTAGCTGATAAATCTACTTCCATTAATCCTCCAATTTTCTTGTTCGACTTTTGATCCATAACATTGCTAATATGCTTATCAAATATTTCGCACCCTGGAATGAAAAAAATTATATGAATCAATAAATATAACCTTCTAAATATTGTTTAAGTATCAGGATGGATGTAAGATGTTTTATAAAAATATAGGACTAGCAAGAATTTATTCATCTTGCATATTCAATAAACTAAGGATATCACCAATAAAGCCGAATAGATAAATGGTAACATAACAATAAAATTTAACATTAATAAACATACTAATGAATATTAATATAATTACTTACAGCTATTAAGTTTTATTCTGAATGAAAGTGATCCTTCAATAGTCAGTAAAATAACAAAATGCAATAAGGCAAACAAGGTCAACAAATAAAAGTTATTAAAACATCAGCCTCTGCTTTGAAATATTATTTATCTACAACTAAGAACGCTATAAAAACCAAACTTGGTGAACTACATAAAATAAACCTTCTACAAAACTAAATAATATTAAGATATGAGTGCAGTCACTAAAGATATACAAATAAACAAAACTTATTTACTTGTATATATATCATATAAGTCTATATGATATTAAGTTCAGGATAGAACAAATAAAAGAGGAATTAATTAATTTTACAGAAACAGTATAAATCAATTATTAAATATTATTATAAATCTAATATATTAATCTATTCATATTAATTATTAAAATTAATTTTAATTGTGGATCAGACTTATAACTACCATCATTTTATCATTCACAAATGTCATATTCAGCTATTAATTCAAAATAAAAATTAATATAAAATCAAAAATACTTCCACATTACTACCTGCATCGCTTACAGCTATACTTAATAAAAAATTAATTTACAAAATCAAGTACTAACTGTAGGAGATAAACCTGACCCAGACCGCCTGCCACATATCCACAACCAGACAAAATCATGTCAATACCATTATTGTACTGTTTAGATTCATATAAAATGAAAACTATTAATTCTTATTCATATTTGTGTCCTACGACATATACAGTGGTCTCACTTATATACGAAACATTCAGTTAAACGAAGAATTTCTCAATCCCCTACAAAAACCCCTTAATTATGTGTATGTAATAATCCATTAATATGAAACTTAGTTATACGAAACATTCCGTTAAACGTATTCAGTTACACAAAATATTCACTTATACAAAGAATTTTTGGTACCCCCTCATATTCGTATAACTGTGACTTCACTGTATA
>NW_027116287.1:0-1313 GCF_000696795.3 Halyomorpha halys
ATAACATATTAAAAAAAAAAAAAAAAAAAATTTACCTGATATCATTCACTATAATAAAACCAATCTGAATGAACTATTAACATACACAAGATATTTCCATCTTAAGAAATATTAACGGTAATATAAATAATATTCTACTAATTTGAGCTTATATTATAGATTGGTACCTAACCAATAAGTGCATGGAATGCTAGCGCTTATAATTCGTTCATACCAGTTGTTAATATGTTTATTAATTAATAAAAAAATTGAAGAAAAAACAATAAGGTGAGTAATAATGTTGGATAATTGTTATAAAATAATACGTGTCCATTCCGGAATTCTTATATTTTTTAATTTGGTTAAATTAGTTTCATATGAGACACGCACATGTTATGATCAGGGAGGTAGCATTGCCCTGTTCTCTTTCAGAGCAAATGTGAAGCCAAAAAGGTTTCGCTTACGACAGGGATATTTACATTGAGGCTAACTGGAATGTCCACATTGAAATCTAAACTGAAACTGAAGGCAGCCAGTGATTGGCTCTCACTCTCCCCATGCTCCTTTGGTAAAAGGTGGATAAGACCCGCCTTTTCGGCTTCACTTTTTCTGCCAGCTTATCCACTCCATTATACTTCTTTCTTGAAGAATATGGTAGGTCTTACCACTGTTTTAAAGACGTTCCATAAGCATTGTCAGTCTTTCCAAGTTACGATTTTACTGTGTTAGAAAGGAATGAACTTCCTACATCGTCTAACAAGAGTACCTCGATTCCTGCAATATCAGCCTTTTTTTTACTCCCTCTTTGGCCATTTCTGGCAAACGGGGAGGGGAATTATTCTGTAGCGTACCCCACTAGGGCCCTGTTTCATAATGAAAGCTAATAGTATTAGTTCAAAGGACAAGTATAGACACAGCGTGTTAATTATACTAATACTTTTTTTTCATAATAGGTAGGACTATTCACTAATATTACACTATATTACAGGAGTTAAAAACTACTAAAGTACAAGTTACTATTGTACAAGTCAGTGAAATTGTATTAAGTTAAATCGAAAAAAACTAACAGTATTAGTTAGTACTTTATTATGAAACAAGCCCTGACCTCACCGAAGTAACACCTAGGGCATCCGTAGCTCAGGTGGTTATTATTATTATTATTACACTGAGGGTCGGGAATCCCTTCCTCACTTCGACCCAATTGGATCTTTTGTGAGTTACCCCTCTTTCCACTAGAGATCCCATATGAATCCTATGCTTCTTATGAAGTTCAATAATTCTTTTGGGTTTATTCTAGAAATGTCTTCAGGCTCCATTCTGTCCTGTCCCAGATA
>NW_027116287.1:3313-22088 GCF_000696795.3 Halyomorpha halys
TTTGGGATAAAAATTACTTTAGTCTCTCTCCATAGTTTTGGGATATATCCCATTGCATAACTGGCCCTGAATATTCTACCCAGTGCTTTAACAAGCTTTCCTTTCCCTTGTATCAAATGGGCAGGAATTATTCCATCTCCCCCAGACGCTTTATAAGGTTTAAAGGTGCTTATAGCCCATGTTATTCTGTCTGTGGTGAATATTTTGTTTGCCTCTTTCTGGACTCATGTGTTTGGCCTTGAGTAATTCCTTTCACTTCTAGACTCAACCTCTTCATTTACAAAGGTGCATTGAGGAAAGTGGGTGTTTAACAACTCAATCAGCGTTTCCTCTTGATTCTCTGTATAAGTTTTATCTGATCTACAGATAGAGACAGGACCATTGTCCCGGTCTTTTTGGAGGACTTTATGTATTCGGGCAGCTGAGGATGAATCCTCTATCCCTTCACAAAACTTCCTCCAAGACTGTCTCTTTGATTTTCTAATTTCTTTATTATATTCTGTTTATATTCGGCTTGTCTATACTCCTCCCATCTGCCTTGCCCTTTTGCTCTATTGAAGAGTTTTCTTGCTCTTCTTCTAAGATTTTCTAGTGTTTTATTCCACCATGGTACATCCCTTTTAGTCTCTCTTTTCTTTATGGGGCAGCTTTCCTCATAGGAAATATGGATTGCATTATGCACTTCAGTTGCTGCCCTTTCTAGAAATTCAATAGTTTCTATTGGGTACGTTTCAATCCCTAGTTCTGAGGTTAATAATTCCTCATATAGTTTCCAATTTGTGAGTCTAGGTACTCTTATGCTTTTATATTTCTCCTTCCAATCTCCACATTGAATCTGATCTGTTGATGATCAGACAATGAGATTTCCTGGGAGACATGCCAGTCTTTGACACTATCCTTTATGCAAGGTTTGGCCAAGGTTAAATCAAGAACCTCTTGTCTGTTCCTTGTCATAAAGGTAGGTTTATTTCCTTTATTAATAATATCTATATTATTTGATATTAAATATTCCAGGAGTTCTTCACCCCTTTTATTGGTATCCGTGCTGCCCCATACTGTATTGTGGGCATTCGCATCACAGCCAATGATATATTCATAATTGTGCCTTTTGCAGTAATTTATGAGGACCTCTATTTTTCTTGGTGGTACTTCCTCTTGATCGCCTGGAAAGTAGGCCGAGGCAAAAACCAAACTTCTCCTTCCTGTGTTCACTGCTCAGGTGGTTAAGCGCAGTCTTTCCGATCTAAGATCTGCTGGCTGCGCCGTTTTGAATCCGATTTGGGGTGTTGAGTTTTTTCATTGAGTGGTGATCCCAAAAAATGAAAAACTTGACCCCCAACCAGGGTTAGGCCAGTATAGGACTCCAGAAAAAAAAACACCTTAACACACTCGCCTAAAACGACTACACTAAGCTACTATCTCATTTCTGCTTATGTAAATGAGATTATATGTCAATGAAATTCGGTTGTCATAGAAATTATAGTAAATTATGATTATAAATCTGTTAAAAAATAAATAAAAATAATCTGTACGACCATAACCCATGAAGCGTCAAGATTGCAGTGCATTGTAAAGAAGTACTCCTGAAGGCTAACGCTTGTGTAAGGAATCTCCTCCGTGCTCAGAAACACGTTCGACCGTCAGATTTTTACCCAATTAAGGGTACTCTGGCTGGGCGGACCCTGGAGTGATCCATCAAACCCCTGACTCATGGCTACAGTGAAACAGAAAATAATTATCTGCCACAGCCGAATTCGAACTCGAGTCCTTATTAGCACGAAGCCTTACTATTGAGCTACCCGCTCCCACTATTTTGTTTACTCCGAAAAATGGGTTGTTTAATGAAAATATGTAGCTACATGGGAAATAATAAAAATATGAAACATCATGTTACTAACGATCCAATCGTTTGACAATAAGTGTACAATACTTTACAATAGCTTTGTGTGTATAAAATCAGAAGAATAACGTCATCCATTTTTATCCTAATATATTTTTAATTTTTATTATACGCAGCCAATATATGCAAGGCAGAGTTTCGTGTACAGGTTGGAAGTTTTAAGGGCACTCCTGGCTTTAGTGATATGCAGTGGGCGAGTGTTGCCTCTATAATGTAGAAGGTCCTGTCCTAAATATATACCAGCTGAACCCTTTTAGCCACCAGCGTACCCTATCCATCCCGCCAAAGTGGAAAAGTGAATACAACTTTCAAAGGTGTTTGCTACAGCCTTGTCTCTTATAATATTTATCATCCTATCAAAAATGTACAAAAAAAAAAAAAAATGACAAGCTAAGAGCCAAATATAATTTTTCATAAAAGCTATTAAGCATTTATTTGGATTGTTGTTTATAGGCTAAAATGTCACACACTTTGTGAGTGAGTGAAAAAGTGAATAACTTTTTCTCCACCACTCACTCATTTCTATATATACTAATCTACTTTTAAATGGGGTATAAATTTAAAAGTTGCACACCTTCTGCTATTATACTGAAACATACAGGAAAATTGCAAAAAATTCAAATCTTCAATGATAAAATAAATCAGTTTAGAATTTTTGTTTATAGTTACCAGCATTCAGTAAACCCTAGTGAAGCCCTGCAAAGTGGGACGAAACGTAGGCTCACATAAAATAGTTTTATTAGTATTTGTTTTTCTTTGAACGCATCTTCCTTTTGTATATAAGAAATCAAAATTAAAAAAAAAAACTGTAAGGATTATTTACTAAATGTTATTGTGACCAAACGGTAGAAGTGGCCAACAAATGGATAGCACCAGCAATTGCAGATTTCGCGAGCTCTGTTATTTTGGTCTTTTCAATTTTTATCAAATGTATACTGCTCTACCTAGATTATTTTTATTAAAAAAAAAAAAAAAAAAAAATGTTTTTTGTTTCCACATAATTTACAATTGTTCTTAGCACTTAATAAACTCTGAGTTTTCAAATTGGTAGGTCTGTCAGAGACATGCAACTTAGAATCCCCTGACCTTTTGTCGTATAATCTATAATAATGATATAGATATAAATAAATAAATTAATTAAATCTAAAATAATGGTTATAATTAATTAAATATATAATTAATATTAATTGATTAATTAATTAAATCTATAATAATGGTTATAAATTAGATGGTGATGGGCCAGAAATTGAAGAAAGACCAATAATTTTGGAGTTTGTCACACCCTTCCATAATATTCTACAATTTGTAACCTAGAAAACTTAGATGGTTATTATCTCACGGCAAATGAGTGTCATTAAGCCCTTTTCAGCTCTTTATTTCCAATTTGAATCCTATGCTAACTATAAAAGTAATTTATAAATTATTGATGTCCCTGGTTTAAATGTTTTGAAACGTTATTATTTTTTAATTGATAGCTGGGTTTAGACATTTTAGCTTCTACTCGTTCAGAAGTACATAAAAAAACGCACATAGCCTGTAACGTCAAACATCAAACATCTGTTGACTGATTTAGTTTTATTTTCTTCTTTTTTTTTTTTATTCCTTTTACGATACTTTGTTTTTTCGACTTGATATACTAAACTTTTTAATCAAATCATTTTTTCTTTAATTTAAAATATATTTTAGGATTATTGCCTGGAAAGTTATGGCACAAGAACTAAAGGATAAGAAGAAAAATTCATAAACCCTAACAATTTTTAATTCATAGAAACAATTTACGCATAAAACAGAACAATCTTTAGAATTAATTAAACTATTGTATCGTACCGGTTCTATATTTTAAATTAGAAGGCAAACTGTTTTATTTTCACAAAAAAAAAGACACGTTATCAATGAAAAAAGTTTTAATGACAATCTGGAAATGGAATATTTATAACGAATAAACTTTCATTGTGAAACAGTACACTAAAATCAGAAACAAGGAAAAAAGAGCGTTATATCCGGGAAATAACGACATAAAGAACTTTTGTTATATAACGTTTTTATTCATAAATCCTAGTTATGTTTTGGAGTTGAAATAAATCTTTAAGATTTTATTTTTATAGCAAATAGTTCTATGATCATTATTACATATACAATTTACATTAAAAATAATTGATTTTTTTTTCCGTTTTTAGTATGCTCGTGTTGAATAAAACTGAGTAGTACAAAATGGCTTTGTTTTTGGCAATCTACCGACAGGAGCAGAATATGCTTGACCCACTAGGCACAAAAGCGCGCTGGTAGGGTATAGTCCTATATTGAAGGGGTAATGATTTCACATTAGTGGTTCTGCACAATCAATATTACTAGTACAAGAGCCGAAGAAGAGAAAAAAGGCAGTTATCTCACCCTAATTTTTGATTACTTTAATGAAAACTATGTATAATTACTAGTCAAAATTCATGAGTCTGCCAAGTATAGGTAGGGGAATGAAATATGGCGGCTGTTTCAGAGCGTTAAAAAAAAACTAATTTTTCATTCGGAGCTCTATATTTCAAAAAGTAGGAACAACACAAGAAAACCTAAGAGAACGTCATTCGAAGAAGAGGAAATTTGCTAAAATATGAGTCCTAATAGATTTACTTACGTTTAATAGTTTTCGAGATATTGGTTTTTAAAAAGCAACATTTCATAAAAATGTTCTATTGGACGTACTGAAAGATCAGTAGTTAGTGGATTTATTTTGAAAAATCCATATCTCAAAAACCATTTGACGTACAGATTAGCACTCAAATTAAATCTAGTTTAATGAGCTATAAAGTATATCATGATGTTTATCTTCGTAGTAGTAATAGTTTACTTGAAATTTGGTAAAATAAATTGATTTATAGTTGTTCGGACAAATTTTCATTTGCCAAATTTATATTCATATGTGAATATCATAAAAACTACAACCCCTACGAAAATAAGTGTCATAAACTACTTCATAGTAAGTTAAATTTCCTTTATTTTGAGTGTTGGCAGACATATGTGCGTCTTATGGATCTAGAGATATATTTTTTTAAAAATCCAACATTTTATACGAACAACTATAAATTAACATTTCGTGAGTTTAAAATCATAAAAACTACTACTCCTACAAAGATATACATAATAAACTATTTTGTAGTAAATTTAACTAGCTTTAATTTGAGCGCTAGCAGACATCTGTACGTCCAATGGTTTATGAAATGAAGTTTTTCATAAATCAAACTTATTGTCTCAACAACTATAAATCAATTTATTTTAGCAAATATCACGAAAACTACTATTCCTACGAAGGTAAAGGTCATAAACGTCTTTATAGTCCATTAAACTAGCTTTAATTTTAGTGCTAATAGACATCTGTACGTCCCATAGTTCCTGAGATATAGATTTCTCCAAATAAATTAATTAACTACTAATCTTTCAGTAGATTTTTAAGAAATTTTGCTTTTTAAAAAGCTATATCTCAAGAACTATTGGACGTTAATAGCTCTTTTTGAGCTAATATTTTAGCAAATTTACTCTTCTTCAAATAATGTTCTCTTAGATTTTCTAGTGTTGTTGGTAGTTTTTATGATATAGAGCTTCGAATGAAAAATTAATGTTTTTTTAAGGTTTTGAAACAGCCACCATTTTTTATCCCTACATATTCTTGGCAGACTAATCAATTTTGACTAGTAATTATACCTAGTTTTCATTAAAGTAATCAAAAATTGGGTTGAGATAACTGCCTTTTTTTCTTCCCGGCACTTGTACTAGTGCGGCAGCAGTAGATTAGTGCGCCGGGGTCATGTCACTTTTGCCAAGAATTAATAATTTATTTTTATTTACTCCTTATTTTAAAATTTATCGGGGGTTTATTCCAACGTATTTTTTTTTTTTTTTTATATTTATACTTTGGTTCAGCCCAATACTCAGATAAGCGCCTTACTGATGGGCCCTTATCTTTCTGAATCTATTCTCCTGCACACCAGCCCTCCTGGTCTGTCTCTCCACAACTGTTTGTCTTCCAGTTTGATCTTAATTTCTTCGCCTTCATATCATTAGATATTGACTGACCAATCTCTGCTTGCAGTTTCATGTAAGTTCTTCTCCGAGTGTTATGTCTCTGATCACAGAAGCTTCTGTAATTTTACGGAGAACTTTCCTTTTAAATCTATTGATTCTGATTTCTAGTCTAGTATACCTGTCAGAGCTCAGCTGTATATCAGAGCTTGCTTTATCATGGACATTGTACACGCTTATCTTTAGATTTTTTATGTTTTTTTCGTGATTAATTAGGATTCGTTAGTGTCCATCTCTCCGTCTGAGACCTGTTCAAACTTCAAAGGCTTCAAATACTTCTCCTTATATGAGTCTTACCTGGGATCCCAGGCTGCCCTGGCATGATCTTCCAATGTCATGACAGTTCCTGTCGATCGAATCAAAGGCTGCTTTGAAATCTACAAAGAAGGCATTCACAGTATTATCTACTTTTCAAGTTTTTTTGAATATCTGTTTTAGGATGAAGATATGGTCTAGCGTGCTCTTTCCTCTCCTCAACGCTGCTTGGTGGTCGCCTATTATATTATTGTAATAGAGAGATATTTCATCCAGTAGGATATTGATCATTATCTTGAAGGCCACTGGAATGCTATGCCTCAGTAATTGCCACACTAATAACCAAAGCCCTTCTTTAGGATAGGACAGATTAGGCCTGTGGTTGTATTTGTATATATAGATTAGTAGAGGTATTACACATAATATAATTTAGATATTTATGTCTCGATAGAGATAGTGGAAATATTAAAAATTTATATTGTTACCATAAACGAACAGGAAAATATCGTGAAAAATATAATTCCGCCATGTTTTGAATAAGTCGAGTAAAACAAGCTTTATATTCAGCTAGTTCGGTATTATTTTTAATATTATTGGGGTCTTATTGGGGCGGGTTTGGCGGGAAAGGATGACCTTTTTTTGTGTTATGATCTCCTCTTGTGAAATTGTGACATGTCGCACATCAACTAACCTACTCGCTATGATTGTCTGTTTAATAAATGAAGTAAAAAAAACAATTCAAATAACAGTATGCTATTATAAACAACTTTATTTTGGTTGTTTGTTTTTTTTAGTATAAACCATTTTTTAATTAATAAATATCAGTTAAAGTGATTCAGAAAAAAAACATTTCGACATTACTTCACAATTGTTTAAAAAAGAAATCTGTATAATAATTAACATTTTTATTAAAATTTTTTTTTATATATACACTTTACATACTTATAACCCTGATTAGTCATTTTCATATATAATCCTCTTCACTTCAGTCTTATTAAAAAATATTTTCATGTATGTGACTCATGGTGGAAGTATTTGTAGTAATTAATTATTTTTTCTTCAGTTATTTACCACTGTATCTTAAAAGTTCTGAAAAAACGAAATAACCTAGTTTTATCAGGGCTTTTATGTCTAAAATGTACAAATTAATATTATGCACGAATTCCTTTGTTTTTAAACTATAGTTAAAATTACAAAAGATTTCCTCAATCATTTTTTTTTTATATTTATTAATTTAATATATATATATTTTTTTTAATTTTCCTGCATTTATATTACCTTAATAATGAATAAAGCAAACAAAAATTCTGAGAAATAAGGTTTTTAATTACCTTTGATATTGATTAAGACATATTATAAATTAACGAACTCTACCCAGACTTCCTATTTCAGTTTCCCTTCAGCTATATTGCTATCCAATACCAGCCTTTAACAAAGAATTAATTTTATTAAAATTGCTCTCACAGTCTTTAGCACTTTAGCAGATACCGTCTGTATTTAATAATGAATTGTTTTTAATAATTGTCTCTATCATCATAAGTCATAAATTAAAGTTTATTACTTTTTAATAGTTAAAATATTATCACATAAATAACAGCTTTTATTTTTTTAAAGTCAATATGTATTCCCACTTAATCGATGCCAGAATGTGAAGAAAATTAAATGTCATCATCAATTTTTATAATATTTTATTTGTACAAAATATTTCGTAGATAACGTGTAAAATGAAAATCAATGCTCAACAATCAGGTTTACGAACTAAATCAATCAAAACATCAAAAATTACTGATATTGTAGAAACATTATGATATACAGTTAATGTTATTGTAATTAATGTATACGATTACTTCTTTATGCCTAATAATTACAATCATAATTACTATTTGACCTTTAGTGCTTATTAGTTAAAATAAAAATTACTCGTGATTTAGTTTTGAGTGAATTAAGTTTGCTTGAACGTATTTCTTAGGAGTGGAAATCCTAAAAGTTAAAAAAAATCGTTACATAGGAACGCGATCATAAAATCGATTTTATATCCATTTTTAGCATCTTCAAAAACGGTATACCAGCACGCAATCTTAAACTGGATACCATTTTTATATTTTGAAGCCATTGTTAAACAGAGTTCTTCCTTTTAATTACAATTACTTGTAATTGTATTAAAATTACTTTGAACTCTTGGGAAAAATAACAGTTACTTAGGAATGTAATTGGTGATTGCAATTACTTTGGCTCAGCTTGTAATTCTATTGGTGATTCCACAATTACAATTGCAGTAGTTCATCAAGTAATTGCATTTCTGATATTTTATGTTACAGTAGTAGTAGTAATGTTAGTAGTAATGTACATACATACAAGAAGTGCAGTTTAAATTTTATATTATATTATTAGCCGAATCATTATATATCAATGAGAAAGTATTTACATTAAAAAGAACTTTAATTTTAAAAGTTAAATAGTGTTTAAGGAATGCTGATAATTATATCGGATAAATTCGAAACACTGTTGTAAGAAATAGGATTTACAACACTCGTTGTTCTTCCTTCATTGTGTTTAAAATAAATTTAAAAAAGTTGGACCAAATTACTTCAAAATATAAAACATTAAACAAAACTTATAATTTTTGTTAAATTTAATTGATATATGGAATAATTAAGCCAGGGTACACACACCAAAAATTTGTAAAAACGATGGAGGGTAGTTATTAGTTAAATTCAAAACAATGTTGTTAGAAATAGGACCGCTTAAGTTTAGAAAAAAATTTGAAAAGCCCAACAAACATTTTAGCCTTTTAAATATTTTTTAACCTGTACTTATTGAAGAATTATTTTATATTCATTATATAGAAATTTACTAGAAGTTTTTTTTATCCTTACTATTACATAGAAATGAAGTAGAATGCAGAAAAAATACTAATTTTCAAATAACACATTTGTCTTTCTTCCTTCATAGGTAAGATCCAATTGTTTAATTTTTTTATAAACAATTTGACGAAATTACTAAAAAAATCAAACATTGAATATAAATTTCAATTTTTAATTAATAATATGATACTTAAGCCAAGCTATATTCATTATGAATTTGTATAAGTGATTGAGGAGCTGTATATCTAATATACATCATGTAACAACCCTCCCCTCGTTTAAACCCTTCTGTTTAACTACCTTTTGTTTCTCCAAACTAATCCAATATTATAATAATATAATATAGATAATACTAATAGTAAACACTATCATTCATTATTATTTTTTTTTTTGCTCTCAAGACTCCCGTTGGAGTCCCATACTGCTTCATTAATTATATATATTATAACTAACTATTTGTTTTGTTTTTTATGTATGAAGTAATTTATTCTTTTTCTATGTATCTGAAATTATTTATATACAATTTTAAAGTTCTAAGTTCTAATTTCTAAGTTCTAAGTTCTAAAGGGACCTAGTCCCAGAATAATAAACTATTTTTGATCTATATCTTTTGGTTTTTACTGGCTCATGTTCTATCCGACCGTTTTCCAGCTGATTTTTGTACCATATTTGTACACAGGCGTGCACCCCAACAAACACACAAAATATCCAATGTCTGGTAGCATTATTTGTAGGTAATAATAAAACTGATATAAATTTTTTGTCAGCTGCAAATTTTGTCGTATGATAGCATCAAAATTGTTTAGTTTTGCATTTCACCCTTGTAGCTCCTAGTATTGTTTCTTCTGCTTCACCAACATTCAACAAAGATTCTGTATACACTTGCTACTATAACTATGGGCATTTCTCGAATAGAGCACTGCACTCGCTTTGTTATTCCACTGATATCATAACCACTCTAAATCTGATGATTGGTGAACCATTCGTGACTTTGTAGTGGTCCACTCATTGTAGGATTCGTTGGTTGTAGATCCGATTAATGAGAAGTTAGATTTTTTTTTTGGGTGGGTGGGAGGAGATAGAATAGAGTGTTAAGACAAACTAAATAAAATTTAGATACTTCCCTTGTGGACCTTCCTCAGAATCAAACCAAATCCAGGCATATTACTAAAGCAGAATAAAATATTAAACATAACAACAGGAGATTTAAGGAACCAGAGAATCTCGAGGACAAATTAATATATGAATACATTATCGGCGGTTTGGTACAGAAACTTTATCCAGCTAAATTTGGTGGTGAGGTAAAGATTCTGTTTGGAGGCGGTGATTGTCCCATTATTCTTTGAACCTTTTCTCTTATTGCTTTTGTCCCGCTCCAGCCGCCTCTCCGTTAATCATTTTGATAACAGAAATAAATGTTCCCTCAAAAAGGAGCGAGTCGACAGGAGAGGCAGAAAACCATGAAACGTAAACAGATGTTTTGTCTGTGTCAAGCGAGGAAACTGGGGAAGTTTAATTGACAATTGAACTGATATTATAAATATAAATACGGATTATTTACTTTACTAACTAAAATATATTATAATTAATTAATCAGAGAAAAATATATTAAAACTATAAACCCTATAAATTTTTTTTAACCAAATAATATTTATTGGTAAGGAATTAATTAATTAAAAACTATCGGAAAAAAAATCCAGATCGAAAAGTTCCAGAAAAAGAAAGTAGTATACACTTGGAATCTTTATCACATGGTTAAACTTAACTTAAAACTTCTTTACTGACGTTCTACCACTCAATAAAAAATAAATACGAAATTAAATTAATTTCGTGACGCAAGGATGAAACGGAAATGGTAGAAGAGTATGTAACACTAATCAATTCTAGGAAAGTGTTTATATAGCTGGTCCGATTAAGTGAGCACATGTCTCTTAATAGGAGAGTATGAACTTCTATTACCAAATAAATTAAATCCAAATATTTTTTAATTAAGTTATAAAACGGTGCTATAAACGCATGATCATTATTAATTATTTATACAATAATAAATCTAGTAAATTTGATGTTAGATTATAATTATATGATGCAGGCTTGTTGAGAAACTACCCATTGGTAGCAATATAATAACATTTATACATTAGATGGTCTCGAGACTATTTTCTTTTCAGGTGCTGTGGAAAACTGTCAGGAATAGAAGAGGAAGCATCGTTAGAAACTAGAGGGTTTTGGTAGTTAGGGAGTTTATAATGGAAGGAGTGATATCTGGTTTGGGCTTTACCGGTTAAATATGGAACATTTTAACTACAAGATCTTTAGGGATGATTTTATTTGTAACTAACTAAGGAGCATTGAGGATTTAAGGAAGAATTTTGGATTGTAAGGATTATTAATACAATTCTAATATATTATTTCATTTAAAGAAGTTTGATTTCTGTCGGCTAGTCCCAAGAATGGCACATTTTTTTAATATCAATTCAGCTGTGCGATTCTAGAACGTTGTCATGATGGAAAACTATGTCTTTGCGATTAGCCAATGCTAGATGCTTTTGCTCAACCGCCGTGTTAAATTGTTCCAACTCGATACAGTTCTGCAATATCCCGTGTCGTAGATTGAGGGTTGTCTGTGAACAATGCTTGAATTTGGTCATCATCAAAAGTTGAAGGACGACCCGAGCGCTTTGCGTCTTCCAAGTCGAAATTTTCGGTTCTAAACCGTGCAAGCCACTTACGGAAGGTGCTTTCTCCTAAGGCATCATCGCCATACACACTGCTAATTTTGCTAACCATCTGTGCTGCAGATTTTCCTTTGAATTAATAAAAAATCATGAAATGACGAAAATGATTTTTTTTCTCTTCCATTTTGAGCAAGCAAAATACCACTTAAGAAGGAATCTTGGTTGAAACTGATGCATAAAAGCACTTTAACATTTTTTAGCCTGTTGAACAGATTCGATACTTAGGACTCCATCTTGACAAGAGACTTACTTGGAATCCACACACAAGACTGAAACGACAAGAAACTGCTCGTAGATTCCGATTGCTACAACACTTACTTGACAAACGCTCTAAACTTCCTATTCACTACAAAAAAATTAGTATACACTACAATAATCAGACCAATTTGGACATATGGAATTGAGCTCTGGGGCTCCACCAAACCATCAAATTCTTCCCGCATCCAATCGTTACAATCCAAAATCCTACGTAAAATCCTTGATGCTCCTTATTACGTTCCAAATAAACTCATTCACAAAGACCTTAACATCCCATTCGTTGCAGATTTGACCCAAACCAGATATGCGTCTTTTTATTCCAAACTCCTTAACCATCCTAACCCATTAATTCTTAATCTTTCATCCTTAACAATCCCCGATAATCCTCCGAGGCGTCTGAAAAGAAGATGGCCACGAGACCTTCTAGTTTAAATTAATGTTTGAAGTACCACCAATGGGTGGTTCCTTCCCAAGATTTTAAAGTGTATATGAAACATACTACATATTTACCTATTGTATTATTTTGTACAGTTGTAAATTACAATAAATAAATAATTAAAAAAAAACAAAAACATTTTTTAGAATATGTAAACATCATTGACTAAGTAAACATGATTTTATATACACAGAGAGGATTAAATTGAATTATTGAAAAACACTACCAACTCATTTTACAACCCAAAATTATATTATTTATTAAAAAAAAAAAAAGTAAATGGAAATAAAAATGCTGCATCTTCTCCCCCTTCCCACTTGTATCTAGAGGTCAAAAATGTTACCAAAAATTTTAGGCGTGCTAAACCAGCACATTTTCTAATTAAACGCAATGGCCGATTTGTCTCATGAAATTAAATTGTACGGTCCAGAAAGGAAAATAAACTGAAGGGAAAGAGGCCATTAGCTCTTCACGAATGGCTAAGGCTATTGATTTAACTGCTGAGATTTCTACGATCAGTATCCTGACAAATCCTGTAACGATTCCTCGGCCTTCACTGCTGACCAACCAGATCCGCAGGCATTATCCGTCTTAGCCGCTAGGGATTTGGACTGGAGGGGGTTATTGGGGGTCTTACCCCCGAAAGATGGCTCTAGAGACAATTTCGGGCCGCTCTTCCTAAGACTTGCTGAGTTTCCTATTTTCGTTTGAGAGATTCTCTTTTAGGCTTAGGGAAGTAGTTAAGCCATTGGAATGACTTATATTATTTTTTTTTTATTTAGTTCAAATAATAATATTTTTGAGCTAAATAATCAATCATATGAATATCGTTAGCAATAAAAATAATAATAAATTAAACTAGTATTACGACCAGGATCATCTATGATAGATCCAACATAATTACCACAAAGGACCAAATTCTCGATGCTGATCGGCTATTTATTAATTGAGGTAATTTTTCTTGTGAAAGAATATAGATACAAAAGGTTTATTTTTTGAAAAGCTGTAAATAAAATACAAGTAAATTTGAACTAAGATCATAATGGAACAGGCATGTAAAAAAAAACTACCCATTGCTAGCACTCTAAAAACATTTTTACAATATAAGTTCCGGAGGCCATCTTCTTTTCAAACGCCTCGGAGGATTGTCGGGAATAAAAGAGGAAAGCAAGATTAGAAACTAATGTGTTTGAGTAGTTTGGGAGTTTATTATTATTCATAGAGAACATTAAGGTCTTTATGGATGATTTTATTTGTGATAGAGTAAGAAGCATTAAGGTTTTTACACAGGATTTTGGATACAGGAATCCGAAGGTTTAGTGTAGCCCTAAAGCTCAACTCCGTAAGTCCAGGTAGGCCTTATAATTCTCATGGAAATCAGTCTTTTGTATTGAATTGGAAGTTTAGACCGGTTGTCTAGTAAGTGCTGTAATAGTCGGGGTTGACGTACAGTTTCCTGTCTTTTCAGTTTTGTATGAGGATTCCTGTTTAGTCGTTTGTCCAGCTGTAGTCCAAAGAAGCGGATCTGTTCTACAGGGGTAAGAGCAACATTATTAAAGTAAGAGTAAAGGTGATTTGGTGGTATTTATTTTTATCCTCCAATTTCGGCACCATTCTTCGAGAGTTGTGATATGGAACCGGAGAGTTTGGGGTGAAATCAAAGGGTTATTACTAACTGCGAGCACACGTGTCATCGGGATACGTGGAAAGGCTAGTGTTAAGATTGGTTGAGATGTCAGCTGTATAGAGGATGGGACCATATATTAATATTAAAATTATATAATGTAATAAGATTTTAATTCATGTTTAGATAAAATCAAATTTTTAATTACCTTATTTTTAGACTTCAAAAACAAGATGTGAAAATGTCACTTAATACTTGTGATTTTTTTAAATTTATTCTATATCCTTTAATCTTATTTTACTGTTCATATTTTTATAATTTCCTATATGGCATCGTAATCTCCTACAATAGTTCTCCATCGTTCTTATTTAGGTTTGCTGTTGGCGACGAATTTATATTTAGGTTGATGATTGCTTTTTTAGTGAGAAAAAGAAATCTTTTGAGTGGGTGTAGTATTTGAAAGAAAGTAAAAATAATGTATTCATCTCTTCTTTACGGATTTGTGGATTACGTGGGCTTGTAAGTAAATGAGACGTATCTATTTCGAGCCAAATCTTTGACACATGCAATATAAAGGTACTGAAATATAATTTTATTTATAATACTATAAAGAGTATTCCTGTTTTTATTTTGTTTTATTTCTGGTTCTTTTTTTACCCTAGTCCTTTATTAAGGACTCATACAACCCAAGATTGAGAATGTCAAAATTCATTTCTCGAATAGTTTATAAAAATTCAATTCATTTTGTTGAATTGGCTTGCTATAAGGAAAACCTATTTTATCACAAAGTGGTTTAAGAAGCTTATTTTTAAGATAAATTAGATTTTAATTAGAAAAATATCGATAAAATAAAACTCTAAAATACCAAATTCCCAAGGCATTATATAACCATAAGCCCTTTTTTCCCCTTTCACATTGCTATATATGGAATATGTGGTAAGGCGGAGTATTGCAATAGTGTGAATTTTCGACGAAAATATACAGTTTTAAATTTTTTTTTTTAATATTTATTTATTGCTATTTACAACTGTACATTATGATACATTTAGTAAATCTGATCTAAGTTAAATTGGACTGTTACATGCGTGTAGAGAAACTACCCACTCGTAGCACTCTAATGACATTTTACATTAGCTGGTCTCGTGGTCATCTTCTTTTCAGGCGCCTCGGAGGATTGTCAGGAATGGAAGAGGATGCAAGATTAGAAACTAGGGGGTTTGAGTGGTTAGAGAGTTTTTAATGGAAGGATTGATATCTGGCTCTCTGATATCTGGATATCTGGATTTTGGATTGTAAGGATTGAATACGAGAGGAATTCGAAGGTTTAGTGGAGCCCCAAAGCTCAAATCCATATGTCCAGATTGGCCTTATTACAGTCATGTAGATCAGTCATTTGTAATGTGTTGGAGGTTTAGACCGTTTGTCTAGTAAGTGCTGTAATAGTCGAAATCGACGTGCAGTACGTTTTAAAGCTAAAGGAATACTATGGCAACTATTTCGATAAAATCAACTGTGCAACTGTGTAGAATCGATTTTCTCAAAAACGGCTCAATCGATTTTGACTAAACTCGATACATCAACTGTTCAATCAAGTTATCTTCAATATCAATTATGCCGTATAACTTACGTTGCGAATTTTTAAAAGCTCTTTTTCTAAATTATCTTTAATATTGTTAATTAAAAAAACTAACTAAAGGAGAAAAATGGAGAAATAGACTAATTAGATTCTAAACAGCAATTTAGATACTGGAAAATCGGAGTGGTCCGATCTTTCCCGATTGGCATCATTGTACACTTTCTTAAGTCTTGTTTTGCAGATATATTATTGAAAAGAACAAAGTAGATATTCGTCATTTACACATCAAGAAACTGTAGGAATTTTAAAGCAACAGAAACATAAAAAGTTAGTTTTTGAAATTTTTGCCCCTTACTGATTCTTACCCACTTTTAATGGATTGGTGTGGGTAGAGAATTCCAGAACGAGATAGCACGGATTATAAAGGATTTTTTTATGGAAACTTTTCTATAAGAAGGAATATACAAGTTTGTGGGATGGGGTCTCGGGATATAGGAAGGATTTTTATTTTTAAATGTTCTAAACCCTTTCAGGCCATTATGGAAATATGGGGGGTCATTGTTCTAAAGATCCAAATAGTGTCCTAACATGAGTAGAATAGTTTGTTTGGTTGTTTAGTGGCGCCAAACTTCATTGGTCATCAACGCCATTTATATTTTATTTAATTTTGCTAATATTCGTTAAATTTTATTTATTTTTAGATTTGATTTTTTTATTTTATTTTTTTTTTTCTTCCGATCAAGTTATATTTTTGTCAGTAAATTTTGTGATTTTAAAAACTGGAACACCAATTCTATTGCTTTATCATCGTCTCCAATGGTTTTTGAGATATCTTGGCTTAGTCCCAAGCTATTGAGGTGTGGTGTAAAATATGGGCATCGTTGGAAAACATGGCTTATTGTTAAATTGTTATTGCAATACTGGCAGTTCGGAGGTGTTTCTTTTGATATAAGATAGGAGTGGGTGAGCCTCGTGTGACCTATTCTCAGCCTAGTCAGTACAACTTCCTCTCTACGGGATTTGCGACTGGAGGTACCCCAGGGCTTGACATCCTTAGAATAGTTTTCGTTCCGTTGAGCCAAATAAGTCGACCCCATGCTGAAATTGTAATCATAACACTTAATTAAAGATACTTATATTTTTCAAGTATTATTACTGAATCCGAGCTCTAAAATCTAAGGTTCTTTCGCCCACCTCTAGACGTCCCTGTTTGTTTCCGACATTGGCGCCACCTAGCGGCATCAAGTTTAAATGTAAGTTGTAAGAGCAGTAATTTGTAAGCTCTATTCACCATTCGGCTTTTGATTTATTTAAGCCACCCCCTCTTGCTACTGCTATTATTTAAGCAGAAGGAAACGGAGAAAATCCAACTCTCTTCTTTGAAATGGAATGGGAATGAATCGGATTTAAGCTTTCCGCGGAGACGCTTTATAATCCACCCCTCCTTTCATGGAAACCACGAACAATAAATAAGAAAATTAGTAGATAAATATTAAGTACAAGATATATATTACATTTCCTTTTTTTTTTTTCAAAAATGTTTATAATTAACTAGAGGATCACAGAGTGTTTTTAATAAATATTTGTTAATTTTTAATAGTAATAGAACATTATTATAAGTTAGATGATTTTGTTATCAGTTGTAATATTTTTGAATGGAAAATTTGAAATTTTGTGGACCTTTTTATTTACAATTTATATCTGCATGTCCATATGTAACTAGACAAATATATGTTTTCTATTTTTTTCGCAACTTTAGGTTTTTAAATTTGGAAATAAACCCTCAAATCTCACATTACCACTCTTGAAGAATGGTATCAGAACCTAGGGATTGTAATAAATCCTACCAAATCACATTTACTCTTCGTTGAAAACCAATGAGTTACAGCTCCACAATATCCTTTAATAACACCTCACTTATTCCTGTCGAACAGATCCGTTACCTAGGACTACATCTGGACAAACGACAGACTTGGAATCCTCATATAAGAATGAGAAGACAGTAAACAGCTCGTCGATTCCGACTATTATAACACTTATTTGACAAACCCTCTAAACTTTAAACTAATTACAAAGTACTCACTTACATGACTATAATAAGCCCAATATGGACATACAGAGTTAAGCTTTGGGGCTCCACCAAACCATCGAAATCCTTACTTATCCAACCCCTACGATCAGAAATCCTCAATACTTTATAACAAATAAAGTCATCCATAAGGACTTCAATGTTCCATATGATTTGGCCAGAACCAGATACCGATCCTTCCATTATAAACTTCTTAACCACGCAAGCACTCTTGTTTCTAATCTGTCTTCTTCATTACCTGGAATTATTATCAAGTAATCTTATCAGGTATAGGAAGATTCCTAGGTAGCTGAAAAGATGATACTCTCGAGATCTTCTCTTATAGAAATATTATTGGAGTTCTATCGATGGTTATATTCTTCCACATGTCTTTATCATAACATTACATAACAAACTAGAGAAAAACTTTATTCAACTAAGTTGCGCTGCCTAAGTACAGTTCTATAGCATACTTATTCAAATCTAATCAGACATTTTTTTTTATGAATCTTACAACATATTGAGATAACAAGTATACAATATATAATAATAGTATATGATTTTCTTTTCTTTTTTTTGTTTTATTTCATCGCTGTGGTTTTTTTATTTTTTTTATTCTTTTTCATTACTTTTTCTCTTCTTTTTATAATTTATTAATTTTTTTTTTGTTAATCCCTTTTTCTTTTTTCCCCTTTCAATATTTTTTTTTAAATATTTTCTTTTTCAATTCAATGTAATTTTCCTCTTGTTTTTTAAACTTTATTCCCCCCCCCTTTAATGTGAATAAAACGCACCTTAAATACAAAATACGCATAATATTCATTTTAAGTAAATAAGAATATAAACACGTAATATATATGTCATATAATTAATAAAAATAATTGAAAAGAGCAGTTATAGATAAATATAAATATACATAAAAAAAAAAAAAACATGTCGATATAGAAAAAGTAATAACGATATATGTAAAAAGAAAAAATATATATAA
>NW_027116287.1:22453-31227 GCF_000696795.3 Halyomorpha halys
GTAAGGATTGGATTCTGGAGGAATTTGATGGTTTAGTAGAGCCCCAAAGCTCAACTCCGTATGTCCAGATAGGCCTTATAATAGTCATGTAGATCAGTCTTTTGTAATGGATTGGCGATTTAGACCGTTTGTCTAGTAAATGTTGCAATAATCGGAATCTACGAGCAGTTTCTTGTCTTTTTAGTCTTGTATGAGGATTCCATGTCATTCGTTTGTCGAGAATATTAATTTAATAATAATTATCACTAACTATTGTACTTGTATATATTTTTAATCCAATTGCTAATTTCAATAAATAAATACAAATAAAAAAATCGTAAAAATTTGAGTAAATTAGTTTTGTTTTCTCAGAAAAGGAATATATTAAAATATAATGTTATCATACAGATGATAATTTGTTTACACAGATACAATCAAATGAACAGATATTTTAGAAGGGAATTTAGTTTATTCTTATAAACTTATCTAATCTAATTCCTAAATTTTTTAAGGCTTCCATATGAGAAATTTATTTATTACCCATATGAACCTTATGTAAGATATATTTTTGGACTAAATTTTATTTTCTGAGGTGTAAGTAATGATTAAGTCGGATTTTTCATTATGAGTACCTATCCCTTTTCTAACTTAAAAATTACCAGATTGGACAATTCGGCTAATTGCTTTTTTAGAACTAGTAAAGGCAAACAGATAAACTGATCTTTTAATTGCCGAAGTCTGAAACCAAAAATTTGGTTTGAAATAATCTAGGTGTTTTCAGGAGCATTAAAAACGAAAATAAACTCTGATATCTTTTATCACTATATCTGATGGGCATTAAAATGGGAAATGGGAATTATTTTTCTCTTCCTTGTTCTGTAAAATTTCAATATTTGACATTGTACCATTACACTTTATATATTTCCTGATAAATTTAGAAAATATATATTCAATGATATTTGACAAAAATAGTTGAGTGAATCTACAAGGGATGCCCATTACCTTTAGTTCCCATTTTCGTAAGGTAAGTATGGTGAGGTACTCAATTTATAAAGGGTGTAGAACTCCCTTAAGGGCACTACCAAGCCAGCCAATAAGTATACTGTCTTCCAGCTCAGGCAGGATAGCATTTATATCCCTGTGTTTTCCTTCTCTTTTTATATATTTTTGCTTATATTTTATTTATGCAATCAATTTTAGTAAAAAAGGCAGTAGAAGAAGTTTGGAAATTTATTATGAGCATCTCGTATTGATAAATTATTATTTTTTAGATTTTGATTTATAACATTTTTATGACATAAGAAATTTTAAATTTAGAAATCAATTTAATAATTTGAATCAATTTAAATCTCAAACACTCTTTATTTATGGACAAAGCTAACTATAAATTTACATCTCACATTCAACTATTAAATTTTTATTTCTGGCTATTCTGTCTAGCTCTATAATTATTTTATTCACATTAACCTATCTTTTTATGTTTTTTATTTAATTTTAAAACTTTTAATTACGATTAAAGTTATACTTTTATCACTCACTTAAGAATTGTTGATAAATGAGTGATAATAGTGTAAGATAAATTATAATTAAAGGTTTTAAGATCAAATAAAAAAGTAAAAATATGTTATTTTTTTTTATTTATTGTTATTTAAAATTGTACAAAAAATACTATAAGTAAATATGTGGAATCTTTCATTTACACTTGAAAACATTCATTTAAATCAGAAGGTTCCGTGCCCATTTTCTTTTCAGACGCCTCGGAGGATTATCAGGGATTGTGAAGGATGAGGGATTAAGGGACGCATATCTGTTTCGGGCCAAATTTGCAACGAAAGAGATGTTAAGGTGTTTGTGGATGAGTTTATTTGTAACGTAATAAGCAGCATCAAAGAATTTACGTAGGATTTTGATTGTAAGGATTGGATGCGGGAGGAATTTGATAGTTTGGTAGAGCCCGAGAGCTCAATTCCATATGTCCGAATTGGTCTGATTATCATAGTGTATAATAATTTTTTGTAGTGAATGGTAAGTTTAGAGCGTTTTCAACACATTTAAATATCTATTTATCTTATTAAAAAAAAATAAATACGAATAACAATTTTTTTTTTAATGCAGAATGAGATGAGCAACAAAAACTTCATTTTTTTCATGGCCTCTAAGGACCAAATGAACCAATGCCGTTCTAGATTTTAAAAATAATGTTATAATTACTCACTATTTTTAAGAATTAATTTCTTTTCATAAAATTAACTACTTTTAATACAAATAAAAGTTTTCTACAATATCTTTTATTTAAAATAGATTAACTTTCTACTTTTTTCTTTCTATTTCAACACATTAAAACCTATAAAAGGAAACCTTTTTTATATAAAAAACACATTTTTGTATTTATTTTTCTTTTATGCAGAATGAGATGAATGAGAAAAATTTCATTTTTTTACTCATCTCGAACAGCTAACGCCGTTCTAAATTAAAGAAATAAAGTTTAAATTATTCACTATCAATATATATATAATTTAATTTCTGTTTATATAATTGACTACTATTGATATAAGTAAGTTTTTAAATTCTCTTCATTTTATTTTATTTGAAATAGAAACATTTTCTCTTTATTATTTTTATTTTTATTTTTTATTTTTTGCAATGTTCCCTTTCTCCTCCTCGTTTTCTGTAACGACACTGAGACAGGATAATCTTGTCATAATTAGTTTTCTAATAGTAGGCTCATTCTGCTTAAGGTTAAGGACTCCTTTAAGTTCTAATTTAGTTGCTTCTCTTGAAGTAAGGCTTAAATTTTTATTAGGACTTTAAGGGCTAGTAACCCCTTGAACTTTCAAGATCTTATTACGGATCGTACCTATTATCATTTGGGTTACGATTAGGGTCTACCTTTCCCTGGATATCACGGTATTAGCAAGAACAGTTCGGTTTCTGGTAAACTTCATGAAAATTCCTATTCCGGCCTATATAATTGAGTTTCTGCTCGAATAAAAAAGTAACGGAGCCGATAAAATAACAGAAAAATAAAGTTTTAAGGAATTATGTTTCACCGATTATCATTTAGCCCCAATAGGGAAGCTACTTCTTCTTTGGTATGCTAGTTAATTTTATATTAAGTATATATTTAAAAGTGTATTTTTAATGTTTATTTTGAATTTTTCCAGATAGGAACATATACCCATGTTTAAAATTTTCAGGTCCATGGTGACATAAACCTATATTTAATTTTTAATTCTCCAGTTTCAGTTTATGACCTTTAGGTTTAATTTCACAACTCCGATAGATCATGCATTAAAAATCTTCCTAAATTCTTTTCTCAATTTTTTTTTTATTCAGGTATTATATATTGTAAACTATTTGATTTTCTGAAGTTGGCCAAATTAATAGCTTTTTTTAATTGGAGTGACGGTTGAGTTCGGTTGGGACGGTGACAAAGCTTGTGAGTTCTAATCCCCGGCCCTACCCGGGATTTTTTCAAGCATATTATATAATACTCACTCACACCCCTCCCGGGTATCTGTGAGGCCTGTTAGCCTATGGGTGGGTGAGACTTACAAAAATAGGCGTGGGAGTTACGACCCTATGAACCCAACCCTATGAAAACCACGCCAATAATCGCGCGATGTATTTCCGTAGTACCTCCACGGTCTACCGTGCCTGCAAAAAAAAAAAAAAAAAATAGATCATTTATTATAAAATAAAGTGATTTTTAGCATGATTCTTCGGATGTCTGTTCCAGAGGCTTTATTAATAAATTAAAAAAAGATAAAGCAACATTAGATGTTGAATAATGAATAATAGAAAATGGGACTCATACACTAATTATTAGTCTATTTTAATATTTAAGTATACATTCCAATATATTCAGGATTCGCCATTGCATGATTTGGGGTTATTGCACGCATTTGCTCATTTTGAGGATTTTCTGCACGAAATTACATTTTTTGAGTTTTTAATTCAAATTTCTTTGATTCATGAAAAAAGTTTATAATTAATACTTAGTTTCTAGTTTTGACCTGTAATTAGTGCGATCTTTGGGATATGAAGACAAACTGGTATCTCTCAAATTAAGGAAAACACTTGTTGAAGAGATACAATTAGGTTCTTATGCTTGAATTTGAATTAAAAAAGAAAGAAATAATGATCGAATTCTCTGGATTGCGTTTCGATTTGATTTTGTTGAAAATATGAAAATCAAATTTACGTATATTTAAGCTTTGTTACTTCATGTTTTTCGGTTTTTCACTAGACAAAAATACAAAAATATATAATTTTTCTTTTTTCTTGGAACATTTTATTTTTCTATTAGGCAAGAGCCTCGGTTAGGTAATGCATGAAGCTTCATTATTTAGAAGAAAAAAATCTATTCAATTGACCAATTTTGGCAAATCAAATTCTCCACTGTACATTGTATTAAAGGTAAAATTCACGATACAAAATCTTGAATTCAGAGAGGTTTTTGTTACATGACCAATGCTAGTTGTGAAATAAAAATGTCATAAAATGCAACCAGAGGGTTGAAAATTAAACTAAGAAAAAATCCGGCCTAGAATCAATCTTTTCTAGATAGGTTGCTTCTTCTCTAAGTATAATGGGAAATATTTTCACTATAGGCCGGACTTTTTTGTCGTTTAGTTGAGAAAGGCGAGAGATGTAACAAAAATACCATATAATGTACACTACTTCCACCCAGTGCAGCATGAGCAAATTAAACCATAACGACCTTATTAATATATTATACAACACATAATTATTGTTCTGTGGAATCCATTCATTATTGCCTAACTGCTACGTTGTTTTCTTCAAAACGACTTCAAATCGTTTGATAAAAAAAACTTTATTTGAATATAATGATTTTTGTACATTACGACTAATTCTGACTGTGCCCTTCGTCAGTATTTGCACGGAGGAAGGCAAACAAGAGGTGAAGTGTGAGAAAGGATACCCCAGAGGCGGCTGTAAGAAGGACTAAACGGGCCTGCAATCAGAGACTGAGGACTCGTTCAAATTTAATAATGTGCGGGGGGGCACCGCATCTGTATGCGCTCGCCGTCGATGCAAAAACAGTCCGGTGAGGCCAGGTGAAAAAACTGCCGCTCGTGCCCCGCATCTCAACCAAGGGACTTATTTGTAGCCAGGGCTAATCCCTCAGTCCTCTCTTAGCCTCTATATATTTTCCTAAAATTTTAATTAATTGTCTGTTAGAGATATCCTTACATATATGACTCATTTATACATACACATATATATATATATATATATATCTATAATGTATATATATATATAATCATTTTTCTTGACTTACTCAATAAAACATTTCTATTAAGTTTTAATGTACTCTTATTGACTGATCATCAAACACCTTAAAAATATGCATTTTAATCAGTCTTATGAAAGAGGAATATTTTTAGAAATTGTACACATTAAAGTAGGTAAAGGAGATGTAACATTGAAACATGTTATTGCTAGTATATTAAAAATATTTAAAAGAAAATTAAAAAAAAAAAATGTTTTTATAAAAAGAAATACCGTATAAACTATTTGTACTATATAATACATAATTCTCAACTATAAACTAGGAGAGAAATAAACAAATTAAAATACAAAAGTAAATATGTGTGTACATAACTAAAAAAGTGAATGTAATAAACTTGGGGAATGCTTTTAAACAAACAGCTCCCTTATACATAAATATCTGTGTGTTTAATAATTAATAATGTATGATAAATTGAATGCAGATACATCTTTAACCCAAAATAAAACATTTAAATAGAATAAACAATATGATACCATTAAACACAAGGTTTGAAAAACTAATTAATTAAAATTAGAACTAAATGTACA
This sequence comes from Halyomorpha halys, assembly GCF_000696795.3. Taxonomy (NCBI): domain Eukaryota; kingdom Metazoa; phylum Arthropoda; class Insecta; order Hemiptera; family Pentatomidae; genus Halyomorpha; species Halyomorpha halys. Next base: position 28,277 of record NW_027116287.1, read on the forward strand.
TTAGTAATAAAAACAAAATAAATACAGTAAATAGATAAGAAATTACTATTGAACTAGAATAAACATAATGAAAATATCATAAAAAATATACTAATGTATAGTGAATTTTCATTATGCATTCTTTCATAATGAAGAGGGATATATAAATGATCAGAGAAAAACATAAAATTCTTAGAATTTTGAAAATAACATTTCGGAGCTAGGTAGGGGAGGTTAGTGGCACTGTACTACATTTTTGATGAACTCAAAAACTGTTAAGTACTACAGATCTGAAGTATATTCTAGTGTCCATTTCATAAAATTGTCTTTTTTTTGTATAAATTCAAATTTTTTTTTCTATCTTATTGGAAAACTCGTGTACAACAAAAACAAAAAAGCTATATCCTATGCTAATTATTAATATTTGTGATCACATTAAATACTAGTATCACTTTTATACAGATCCCAAATTGAAAGAGATGTTAAATTCATAGGGAGTATGAAAGGCTTAATAAACACAGGTTTTTTTTTTTTGGTTTTTTTTAAGAGATGTGATATTCAATAAGGAAAAATGCACAGAGTGTATTAACAATATATTTTTTAGTTATATTTTTATTATTGGCTCTCTATTTACAACTTTTATCTGTATAATTTGATTCAACATAGGCTTGCATTTTCCTTATTGTACAGGAGTTAGACGGAGTAAGTTAAATTAGTATAGTATTGGTGTTTTTAGCCTAGTTAGGAAACAATAATAATGTTTGTTATAGTTAATTGAGTAGACTGACTGAAGGGAGACCTAGCGTGTTGGACGAGCCCCTGTTTATCTTAGCTTTAACCCCTTATCACTAAACTGGAGGGAAACGATCCTTTAATCTTTACGGTAGCCCTATTAGTGCTTGTTAGGCGCTATAGCAATATTATGGCACGGTCAATTATAATTTGTAATCTGGAAAATTAGAATTTTTATATGTCGAATAGGGGTCATTCTTATAAGATTTTCACATCTTTTGACTCTCTGGTCGTTTTTATTATTTACGAGTATACCTATAATTAGGCAAAGACCAAAACATTAACATCTACAGTTCTGATCTACGTTACTCTCTTTACACAAGCATCAATAAAAAAAAAATTAACTCAAATTGATCGTTGAACAAGGTTTTTTTAATATATATTTTTTTTTAATAATTTATTTATTTTTATTTACAACGGTATAATATATCAAGAAATACTTTATTTATCTATGCTGCCTAAATACATTAGGTTGCTATCTCACACAGCATACTTTTCAATCCGTAATCAGACATATATAAATTACACATACATGGTATAATTAGAAAAAAGAGATATAATAAGATATAATAAACAATTTTTCCCCCCTACAGTTTCCTTTTACAATCCATTTTGGTCTGTACAACAAATACAAATGTTTCAATTCATTCCTATTTTTCCTTCTCATTTCTGCTCCTCCAATTTCACCCTTTCACAATTTTTCAATTCACCCGATCAACAAATTCGCTCTCCGGAATTCATCCTCCTAGATCCTCTTCAGTGACCCGCTAAACAAATTCAATATTAGACGGTAATGTGAGATCAGACCATCATTCATAGTCACAGCAGTAGATCAGTTTACCTAAAACAAACAAATAGATACAAAATAAACAAACAAATAAAAGTAAATTTCCTGTAGGTGATATAGTGACATGATACAAACATGTGGAGAATTTACCCATTGATAGAACTCAAATAACATTTCTAGAGGAGATCTTGAGGCCATCTTCTTTTCAGACGCCGGGGAGGAATATTAGGAAGGAGAAGCCAGGTTAGAATCAAGTGGATTTGGGTGGTTGGGAAGTTTATCATGGAAGGAGTGGTATCTGGTTCTGGCCAAATTGGCAACATATGAGATATGGAGGTAGTTTTATGATATTGACCAAGTAAGGAGCATTAAGGATTTTACGAAGAATTTTGGACTGTAAGGATTAGATTTGAGACGAATTTGATGGTTGAGCTTAGCCATAATAAAAAAAAAAATTAAAGGTTAAGTATTTGAAAGTTTCTAATGACTGACAAAATTTATGTTAAAGGTTATGGTGAAAACAAGTGATCAAATATGTCACCGTTATTATGAGGCCATTGTAGGAGGTTGTATTAACACTATAGCAACCTCGCAACTGCAGTGGGGCCGGTACGATTCCGGTCTGGGCAGGTTGACTTTTATTTCTCTACTGCTTCTGCTACTGCCCCAGGACCCTGTTTTAGTACTAGTCCATTAATAAAACAGTATTAATAGCAGTAAATTATTTCAATAGTATTAGTCTATAAATACAAGTATACAAACAACAAATCACATGCACTAATACTCATTATTTGATCATTGGGACGACTATTAATGATATTCAAGGAGTTTAAAATACAAAAGTAAGTCAGCATTGTACAATTTAGTGAAATTCTTGGGCCGTCCGTCTATTAGAAATTTGGAGTTAGGTGTGCCAGATATGATTATAAAATTAATATTACCTTAAAAAAGATAGACCAAGTTACTGTGGTATTCCAGAAAAAGAATCTTATAAAAATTCCAGAAATTATAGAAGTTAGTGTTGAACATGTAAGTGGAACATCCTATGTGCAGCCTCCATTTTTTATAATCATCTTTATTATTATTTATACCAAAAAGTCATTAAATAATGTACTTTTAACTAAATTATAGTATTAATTTCATAATATACAGAGTATTAAATGGGTCCGATTGAAGAGCGCTACAGTGCTGGTGCTGGGACGTAAGAAGAGAACTAGCGGTCGATATATTCCCCATCCATCATGTCACAATGACGCTGGAAAAAATCTTTTAAATGCTTCCACAACCATTCCTTCTTCCACAAAGCACCACTGCTTCAACGGCTATATAATGCAAGGTCTAGACGGAGTAATACATCTTTGTTATGTTCATGTAGTACATAGGTAGTTACGTA
>NW_027116287.1:31538-43246 GCF_000696795.3 Halyomorpha halys
AAAAAAATGAACTGTAATGTTGTTACAAAAAAAAAGATAGTGAATCGTGGAGTAAAAGTGATAAAGATATTTTGATACATATATAAACAACAAAAAAAATCTATTTACAATGGAAATAATAAGTTAATTAAGCAAAAAAGAAAATATGACGCTCGAAGAAAGAACATAAAAGTCACTCACAGATGTGCGTGGGGTCGATATGCGCATATCACAACACCACAAGTCTAGAGTTGGTTGACCAGGATGACCGCTGGCGAGCTGGTGAGAGAGAGGTTACCGGGCAACCCGACGACTCCAAAAAACTGTAGACTGAACAGTGGTGACTGCCGGTGAAAGGGTTCCAAAACAAAATAGCTCCTACAAACAAGTCAACAAACAATGGCGGTGGAGCGTCCGTGAAGCAGTGCGTCTCTCTCTTACGCCGTGCCAATGCCAACTGACATCGCTCCAGTGCTACCCAAATCTTCACTGCCGACTGCCTCATCCGCGGTTATATGGGAACTGGCGCCACTGCCTTCGGTATTGCTCCGCAAGTGTCACACCTCCGCAATTTATTTATAAACACTGAACGTCCTTATATCCCTTATTTTTATTTACAAAATTAAAATTACTTATAGTTAAAAAAAATAAATGAATAAATATAAACTTACAACTAACAAAATTAAAAGTCACTTGGAAAGTTGTCAAAACAAAATTAACCTAAACAGAAATCAAAATTTTGGGCTTTAACAATATATATATAATGAATTGTATTCTATTTCTTTTCAATTTTATGTTTCTCTAAATGTTGGTTGTTATCTCTTTTGCTCTATAGTTAACGTGGGCTTAAATAAATATTTTTTTGTTTATATATGTTGTATTTTGCTGACCGCACCTCCCTCCCCCCCCCCTCCCCGACCATCTTTTCCTATTAGTTTTTTATTTTTTAGAAGTCTCTCCAATATACACACCTCCACAATTCTGGCAATTAATTTTGTAAATTACATTTTGTTTTTCTTCATTATTAATTTTATCTTTCATATTGTTGAGAGAATTGCAGAATTTATTGTTATTGTATAAACCCAATTTCAGATTATAATGGTCATATTCCACAAATTTCCTTTTAATTTTATCCGTTAAACCTGGTAATAAAATAAATAATCGAACCAAGGAAGAGTAAGTTTTCACTCACAAGATCTAATTATATATGAAACTCTTCCAGTAGAAGATATAACTTTAAGATTTGTTTTATATTTTTCGGAGCCTTGAATGATAAATAAGTTATAATTGGAGAGTTCAAACTTTTAATTGGCAAGATTATTGTTTCATTTCCGATATTTGTATTAGTTAATTTTTTATCTGTATTGATCCCCCTGCGTAGAAATTAATATTGAAAGAGAAAGTGGTCGGTATAGAAAGGGAAGTAAGGTCAAGGGACCAAATAGAGTTGAAATCGATAATGTAACGTAAATGTCTTATCAGATAAGGCGCTAGGGGTTGGTTTAGTGCTTCATCTCACGTCAGGGCAACATATTTTCACAGGGCAACAATCGTCAAAGACTTTGGCCCAACTGGATTGGAGCCCGATGGAATACTCCTTGTGTATAGTTAGATCCTCGCAGGACATGCTTGCGTGCCTGGTTTCTCTGACATAGCTTTTCTTCATCCTCTATGGAACCAGTAGAACAAAGCACTTGCTTATGCTAATTATGTAAGAACATCTTACAGATCCTTACATCACTCGGGATATGCAAAAGCCATTATTTTTTCAACACGATACACCAGAAGAACAAGGGAGAGTATCCTCATATTAAATTCGAATAATTTACTGTTAGTATTGTAGTCTGTACTCAGTACTATTACACTAGCTTGTACAATTATGATTAGTATAAGAGTCCAAAAGGAGAAATAAATTTTGTATTACTTCAATGGAAACCTCTACTTTGTATCTTTACGTAACGTACCACCGACAATCTTCTCCTCACATCAATCTACGGTCGACTATAAACTCCTTTTAGTATTGTTAAATAATTACAAGTAAATTGTGCTATGGAACCAGTTAAACCAGTTGAACCTCGCAACCAATTAAGTGATTTCAAACAAAAATATATAACAGATAGCTATGCCCCAAAACGTTTATTACCGACCAACAACCAATAACCAAGTTTCTGTTTATAGCCCTAAATTACACATTCTTTACGAACAATGGGCCTGGAAATGCATAATGATTATTTGTAATATCTTTATATGTAATATTGGTCAGTTGGAATTACAGTCACCTCTACACAATCAATCCAACTGACGCATCATGTATGAGATACTGAACAGTAAAATTCTTGTTTTATGTCTCTTTTGATCCGTATTGAACAGAAAGCTTGGCCGATCTCTTTTCATGTGTAAGGTTGCCTCCTTTCCATGTTTCACTTAAAATTTCGAATGATCAGATTTCTCATTAATACACCAGTAGTACTCATAAACGATAAATCTGGATGACCATCTTTGGTTTTACTGCCATAGAATTTATAATAGGTCTGTTCCAACAACCCCTCCTGACTATGTAGGACTGTACGAAGCAAGCGTAGTACGGGTTTTCCCCTCCAAAAACTAAGCATGTTTTGTACAGTTCCAGGCAGTCGGAAAAGGTTGTTGGAACAAACCTAATACTTCTTAAAACATCGAACTTATAATTTCGTTCAGCTTCTCACAGGATTCATAGATCCTGATAAGATAATCCTTACCTCCATTAGCATTGTTTCAGATGATGCTAATTACAAAATCTAAACTTATTTGGTATGTAAACGGTGTAGTAAGAAATATTAAAACATTTCTTTTCCCACTGAATTTGATACTTTTCTACAATAAAACCTTCTTAAATTTTAAATATCAGAAAACAAAACTATTTTGTGTACATAAGACCTATATTTGAAATATTGGTATATCGCATTTTCTCCATTAGCCATACAGGTATTTGTAGGGCCCATCACTTAGCAACCGAGTAGCTGGCTCATCTATCCATTTGTTTCTGAATAAATTTGTACTTATCAAATGTAAATACTTTCTCTTCGTTCAGAGCATCGTAATTGTGACATTACAAATACCTTCGATAAACCTGGCAGGAGTGTCCTGCTTTTTTGTCCCCTAAGAGGTGTCTCGTGAGCATTTAGCTCATGGTAGACCATTTGTACATTTTTTAATATATAAATGGATGTAAATGAAATGATTTAATATGAATGGATTTAAATGAATAAAAACTTTAAAATTATTTTTATTGCCAATCCATTACAAAAGACAGATCTACATGACTATTATAAGCCCTATCTGGGCATACGGAGTTGAGCTTTGGAGCTCCACTAAACCATCAAATTTCTCCAGAATCCAATCCTTACAGTCCGAAATCCTTCGTAAAATCCTTAATGCTCCTAACTTTGTCACAAATCAAGTCATCCATCAATCAGGACCTCAATATTCATTCCATATGTTGCCGATTTGACCAGAACCAGATACCGTTCCTTCCATAATAAACTTCTTAACCACCCAAATCCACTTGTTTCTAACCTGGCTTCTCCTTCATTACCTAATAATCCTCCTAGGCGTCTAAAAAGAAGATGGCCTCGAAATCTTCTTCTCTAGAAATGTTATTGGAGTTCTATCAGTGGGTAGATTCTCCACATGTTTTTATCATGTTACTATGTCACCTACAGCAAATTTACTTGTTGTATATATTTGTATACAGTTTTAAATATCAATAAATAAATTATTAAAAAAAAAAAAAATATTTTTAATTAAATTTGAAATTGTAGCTCATCCATCAGGAGCTGAAAAATCCAAGATCTTCGGGTCATGATTTAAAATAAGAAACTAAGGAGGTGTCCAGGTGAGCAAAATTCTCAAATGAGATAAAAATATGTCATGTTAGGAGTTTACTAGTGAGAGAAATGCTCATTCTTACCATCGAGAGGAAGTCAGAGCAATACTAAATTGGGTATAGGTGGGAAGGTAAAAAAGGGAGGAAAGCATAAACAAGGGCCGATAAAAACATCTAAGTCCTCGGAAAGTAGATAAAAGTGTAAACAAAACAGATGAAATACTAGGAAAACACAGACGTTTATTTCGCAATATGAGATAAATGCTCAAGGGTTAATAATGTAGCTGTTAGAATAAATAGTTGAAATGTTGACCTCACTAATAACCAGCACAACTCGTAACTCGAGCATAAAAATAAACGACTCAAACATTCAGGGACAGAAAAGGACTCAAATTTTTACTATTTATATTTTTATTACAACACTTTATAGGACTGCACTCTTTTTCCGTTTTTATGACCACCAAATGTTGTTAAAATCGAAAGTGGATATTACCCATCAATAAAACTAGCTATCACCCAAGGCTTGGCTTAATCTATCCCAAATTTATAGAAATCCACTTCCATCGTCGCCTTCTCTCTATCGACTACTCCCTTCAGCAAGTTCATACCCCCTACCTCTTCATAGGGCACATATGTTATTGATAATTATCATTCATTATTCTAGAGAGTGGTTGATCAGTCTTCAAAGGACACGTTAGGAGACAAGTGGTGTATACTAGTATGTAGATAGTAATTGTATACAAATAAGTATATATTGCACTACTCTACGGTTGCATTTTTGTAACTGTTCGTTGGACAACGACCATAAATGTGTTACGGGTCATTTTGGTCTACATGTTTCTTGAAACATTTTTTTCCTTGTCTGGATTAAAAGAGGAAACTATATTCAAATCCCCGAGCTTGATTTAACCTCCCATCAGTTTCTCTTGATTAGCCCATATGCTCTTCAAGGAACTTTGTTTTGAAACTACCACCTTACGGTTCCTTTCAAGGTCGGAGTTGGTTTCAAAGTTTTCCACCTGTAAAGGGAAGGCTTTAGTTCTAAATATATGAGAAACTCCAGGAGGGTGAATGAATTTAACCTGTTCCTTTAACAAGCTCAGCTTACAAGGATTCGCTTGAAAAATAGTTACTCTTTGATCCTGTAAAGTTTGAATAATTTTTTTTTTGTTATTTTATCTTTAGTTCAAAAATTAAAACACAATAGTGCTTGATAAATATATATGTAAGTATTAAACATTTCGGAGATACTGCAAATACGCTCCCCCCTTCAGCATCCATAAGTTATTAAATCTAGCATTTTTTTAAAAATAATTAATTTTAGTCATTAACTAAGCATTTCTGTACTGGTATATATTTAAAACTTGTGACTCATCAAGTACCTACCCAATATGGGACGGATTAGATAAGTAAAAAAATGTATTTAGTTATTTAAACTGTTTTAATGACCAATTAAAAATTTTCTCTTCGCTTTACTTATACGTTTTTCGTCACTCCCTTTTACCTTCTACGGCTTTCATGGTAGATATTTTTTATAAAATCTTTGTCTCCCCTACATCTTTACAATAGGAGATCATAACAAAAAAAGTACATCCTTCCCGGCCGGACCCGCCCCACTAAGACCCCCGGAGAGCGACGGTCCTATATCACTTTTAAATATTACCTTAAAATGGAAAGAGGAGACTTTAAGATAGTTTAACCGAGCAATATTTAAAAAGCGGTTTAAATTGAAAAACGGCGTGAATTAGTTTTAAACTAGGGAAATATTTTTATACTTTTTTCTCCTTTATTTAATAAACAAATTATTTCGTAGTTTATATGTTACTGTTTTATTACTAATAAAAATGTGAGATGATTATTATTTTATTTTTATATTAGCTGAACCTAGATTTGAGAATGTACTATTATTTTTATGTCTCAGTTATACATTCTATATATTTTTTTTAAATATAAGAAAAATCGCCAATATACCATAACATCTCTTAATAATTGTCCAAATTTAACCAATTTATTTTTTATTTCATTTAATTTATTTTCTCATTCCTTATTCCTAACCAATAAACGTTTTAGCAATACAGGGATCAAGGCCGAAAATCATATCTCTTGCCAACAGTCCAACAATGGATTTCAAGAAATAATTACAAATAATTTGGTTTTTGTCGACATTTTTTTTGTATTTGGATTACATCTGTGTCTTTTTTATTATATTTTTATTTTGATATTTACTGTTTTGTTTTTTAAAAGAATTAATGTTTTAAATTTGAATTATTCCCATTATACCCAAACAATCATTTCTAACTTTTTTGCTTCTGAAGTTTTAAAAATATAAACTTTATACATTATCAAAACCTTACATTAACTGTGAGATAAACTTTAGATATCGTCTGGTCTTTTGTAAGCAAACAAACAAAACTTGAACAGCCCACCGACTAAACTAGTAGACCAAGATTAGTAAGGAAGTAAGCATGTTTGACAAGAACTCCCTGGGAACCTGCGATAACTTGGCCAAACTGCTTCCTCCCCTTCTAAGTCGGCTTTATATTTAGGATATATAATATATATCCAGGATAAATACTATATATATGTGTGTGTGAGTTTTATATTCAATTTAAAATATATTTCTTATTTGAATTACCATCATTGTATTAAATTTTAATAATTTTAATCTATAATATACATTTAATTTTTTTTCTAAATTAGAATAAAATATCTAGATAGATAGATTTATTTATTGATAGATATTACAATCTGCCACACAGTTGTGGGCAATAGGTAATATTGGTGAATGATCTCATACATACTAAAATAAACAAATAAAAAATAAAATTAAAAAAAAATTTTTTTAAAAATTTAAAAAAAAATTTAAAAAAAATAATAAAATAAAATAAAAAAGTCTCTTAAAATATATACAAACAAAAGAAGGTTTATGATGAACATAATCAATAAAATAATAGTTTATGATGAACATAATCAAACTATCTGTATGAAAAATAAATAAATAAAATAACATAATGATAAAATAATATATACAATATATAAAATCGACCTAATGATCCCTGAGCCCACTCTATCCCCCACGTGTGAGGGGTAGAGCAGAGCTCAAGAGATCCCAGCGCATCCCTCTCGCTGCATCACTGGTAATGAGCCAGTGGAGGCTTTTTCTAAATTAATAACTTAATTTCATTATTTGATAATTATTCTATGTATTTTTCTTCAAAATGGATAAGAACAAGACTAACCAGGGATACATGAAATGAAAATAGATCTTGATTCTGGAACACTTGGTCCCCTAAGAATGACAATTTGGAACAGATTTTGTCTGGATATTTCAACTGACTCTTGAACCATGAACCGGTGCCGCCCGCAGATCTTAGAACGATAGACCTAGACCTAACCTTCTGAGCTACGGACGGCCCAAAGGTGACTTCTAGATTTTTTATGGTGTTTTGAAACAGGATAGGATATAACTATGATTCCTGCCGCATTAATATTTCTTACAAAAATGTATTAATAAAAACTATTTCCTCTTAGGAAGGCACTATAAATAGGTACAGTAATAACTTTATATTTGCATAATATTGACAAAAACAATTAATTACTTAACTATTAAATAGAAAAAATTTAAACTTGAAGTTAAATGGAGAAAAAAAAATAAACGCAGATATGCTTTTAATCACTGCTTACAATAAGCCTTAGAAGCTCCGAACCAGGTTGCTCTTTCCATTTTTGGGGGAATAAGCAGGACACCAGGAAATCCCAGAGCTGAATAACGTCATTGTAAATCAAAGCCAGTGAAGGCTGAGTGAGATCCAATTAAACAAAGGCGCTCAGAAATTTAGAACAGAAGAATAGAAGATCGTAACACCAAAAACAGTAGATGGGTATTCTTTTCGCCCAACCCGCCCCGCTTAACCCCAATTTGACGACTGTCCTATATCACCTTTGAAACATTTACTTAAAACTGGTTGAGAATACTTAAGTTAGTTAATTCGAGCAAGATTGAAAGAGTGGCTAAACCCACCACTCAGTGCTAATCTTAATTATCTTGCCTAAAAAGTTATAGTGAGTAGTATTGGTCGATGTACGACATAGCACAAAAATATTAGTAGACAATATAATAAAAAATTGCGTGTGAAGATTCTTACAAAATTTCTAGAGCTCCAATATAATTATTTACAAGGTCTCTGACCACTACCTTTTCAACCCTGAGGAAGGATTGTAGTGATGGGAAACTGGATGCGGACTGTGTCAAAGTATTAGGATGACATTTAGGACATTTCATTATGAAGCTACGCCTGTCTCAAACAACAGATAATTTGTATGCAGTCAACGTTTTGCCAAATCAGGCTTAGGCAGGGCTGAGAAACACAAAATCACAATAATGCAGACCTGTTACTATTGGTATACTGTAGGAGTAATGAACTAGGGTAAATGTAGCAGTTATAAGCCTGTCAATGACTGGTACATCTTGATAATGGTGCACCTATCCTGTAGGTCAGTTACAATAACTGTACAGAGCATGCGTAGTACGCGCTTTTACCTTCCCAAACCTGTACTGCGCATGCTCCGTACAGTTCCAGTCCGTCAGCAGTGGTACGTTATAATTCAGGATTCTGGAATTAAAAGAATCTTCTGAATGATGCCATCACTTTACTCGTATAGCGATCTCTAGAATGGTCCAACTTTCCGCTCCATACATCAAATCTGGCAAGTACATTCGTTCCTGTTGTTTCTTTGTTTAATTTCAATGACTTTGGAGAGTACTTTAGAGTATATTCCACTCGTTTTCCCCGCTCTATTAAGTAACTCATGATCTTCTTTCATATCTGACTATTATACTAAATGTTGTTCAATGTACTCATATGAGTCCTTAAACTGAAGAGGTATCCCAATACTGGGTCCCTCTTCATCATTCCTTGCAACAAGCAAGGCTTTGGATTCATCAATCGATTCATTTCATGATATCTGTAGATTCTGCAGGATGTATGGTACTAAAACTAAATCATCCGGAAATGTGAACCTTATACCAGAACTGGCTAGAGGTTCCAAAATCCATTGTTCTTGGCGTTCTACTGATAATTTAAGAATAAAATTCTCATTTCATTATTCAGTTAACGAATAATGAACACTCCTAACTACAGATAAAATATTTTCACTATTAAACCATTGTTGAAAAAAGTGTATTGTGTAGGTGGTGCGGACCGAAACTTAATTAACAATTTAGGAAGAAGGGGGGCAGAGAAGGCGCTGAAATCCGTTTTAAGATAACTCAATTTTGAAGGTGTGAAGAGACAACTAAAAAGGAGGGAAGATTATTTTGCTCGGCTGAGAAGCATCACCTTAATGGACGGAGATGCCAAACAGTTAAAGTTCATTATTGGATCCGTTTAATTCGAAACATAATTAAGATCACTTTTTCGATATTGTTTAACTTAACAAAAGGCTATAAGTTAACATTCTACAAGAAGGAGTTGAACTTTTGTTATTTTAACTTTCACAGAGTTCTTGATTGGTAACATAATCGAATTCTTAAGTTCGATCCCAAAATTAAAATAGAATTTTTCTCATGTTTCTTTTTTTTTTGTGATTTTTCACTGTACATACAGCAACAGTCTGTTAAATTTAAAGTTTATGACGTGAACCCAATGTTCTATACCAATATATCCGTTGTTTTTTTTTGTCATCTTTTTTAAACTTTATCGAAACCTATATCTGTCAATCAAACTAAAGTGAATCCTCTCATCTATGTCTTGTTCTACCTAGTTATTTTTTAGTAAGGCCAAATTCTAGTTATTTAATCTTATGATTTGTTTATTATCTGTTCCAATTGAACTGGACAGCACGAAATAAGATGGGCCTGAGATATGTGCAGCACTGCCAACTCTCGCTTTACAGCCTTAACACAATACACATCGACGAAAAGTTTTTAGTTTTTATTTAGGGTATAACGTCTTCAAGTCCTCTAACTAAGAAGGGAAAACGGAGCGAAAAGCTTAGAATACTTTTTGCAAATGAACTCTTTATGTTTTAGTATAGCAATTAAAATTATGCCTAATTTTATAATTTAACTATATAAATATAGATTCCCCTCAATGCTCAATTCAACTATACTCATATATTTGCCATTAATTTAAATTCTCAATGTACTGGTTAATTATTAATTGGTTTAGTTTGTATATTATTCAAATTATCTTTTGTATTTCTTAATTTTCTACTAATTATTAAGTGCTTTTTTAAAATATTTATAGTTCAAACAATTGCATCTGTAATTTTTGTACTAGCTGTTTATCTATAATTTTGACTTGTGGTCTCTGGTGGGGGAATTCTTGATGTCTTCTTGAAGAATGAGGGGATATACTGATCGCAGAGGAGATGAGTTTAACCCCTGCTTCAACTGAGGGCAGGAAAGAAGGAGACGAAAGGTTTAGAATCCTATTTGCTTAAAATGTTGTTTAACAGTTAGTAAAATAAATAAAAAAATAATCCCTGCAGTTCATACGCTACAAATTAAACTTTATATATTATTACCAATATTACTAACATTAATTTTCGACGGACGGTATTGGCGATTTAAAGGCTGAAGCGATACTACATTATTTTAGAACTAATAAATATGACATACCTAAAATGCCCATCCGTCTTATTTCGTGCTGGCTACTACAGTGTACTTGTTCATTTCAATCTCCATTATACTACTTCTTTATTCCATTATACTACTAGTAACGCATTTTTAAAAGGCTCCACGTTCTATTCTTCTTTCAATATTACTTGTCAGGATTCGTACTTTTAAAAAAGTATATAAATAATCCTAGGTTACGAAATTATTTAATAAATAAAAATATATTTATGATTTTAAGTAAAATCACAAATTACCCACCCAGAAACCAACTGAATCGAAGCAGAAACTAACCTATCACTTTGTTATAATAATAGGTACTGGATATAGTAGTATAATTCTCGTAGTCCAAAAAACTAGATTGTTGAAACCACTTTTATTGACTATCAAAACTTCTTCTATGAAATATTCAGTGGCCTAGCAAAACCATTTAAGACCAGAGATGGTGCAACCCATAAACAGAAAAAAAAAAGAGGTACCAATTTTAAACTTAAATAGAATAACGTTCTCATTTAATAAAACACTTGAATTATTTTTCCACCTAATTGTGAAAAAAAATGGCAGTTTTAAATTTGAAAAACAACTCGCCTGACAAAAAAAAAAATTAATCTGAATTTTTTTGTTAAAAGTACTTAAGGACCCTGCTGCTGTCTTAGCAACTTGAGTCCAAGGCGGACCGGAATTCCTCAAGGTACTCCACTGAATACATTATATTTGCTTAATAATATTGAGTAAAAATCATAAATACATTTTTATTTATTTATAAATATTGTATTCATTAAAATGATTTCATCAAATCAAACAATTTCATAATCTTGGATTATTTATATATCTAAATTTCTCTAAAAGTACGAATCCTGACAACTAATATTCAAAGAAGAATAGAACGTTGATGCTTTAAAAAAAAAATTCCATTCAGTAAATATTGATTTACTAGTGGCATAATGGAGATTTAAATGAACCTGTACACTATAATAGCCAGCACGAAATAAGACGTATAGGCATTTTTGGTATGTCCTTTTAGAGAATTTTAAATATAAATGAAATGAATATTTCCTGGTCCCTAGTCATAAAAACTATAATTATTAGAGATTTGAATTTTAATGTCATCACAGGCTTTTGATTGAGTCTGGCATCCAGGACTGCTATACAAGATCCGCGAATTCCTACCCCCTACATACTTCCTCATTATCCGTTCTTATCTCTCCGACAGATTATTTCAAGTAAATTACAACGACGCTTATTCAT
>NW_027116287.1:44141-52667 GCF_000696795.3 Halyomorpha halys
TACAGTTGTACATAACAATAAATAAATTATTAAAAAAAAAAAAAAAAAAAAAATGTCATCACGAAAAAATATATGTAACATCAATTGTTCTTATAAACAAAAAATAACCATTATATGTCATTTGAAAGATAGTTGTTAAATACTTAAACTATGAAAGTAATAGTTCCAATAGAGGGTCGTAAGTAGCAAGATATAAAACTACATGATAGATTTTTAGTTACCCGTTTTATATGATTTCATGTCTGTGGAGTTTTAGTCAACAATACATTTTATCCTCCATTTTTCGTCATTGGTAAAGTCTTTGATAATAGATAAATATAAAGTAACTAATTAATGATTTCAATAGATTACTTGTTTGCCTTAAACTAAATCCAAGAGGAAGCATAGTTCAGAATGGAAAATGTTAATTATTTCTCTGATGCAATATTTTCTATCTAAATAACTCTGAATTTATGGGAAAAAAAATACCTGACTAATTTAAGACTTACGTTATATGAAACATCTTTAGAATCATTAAAAATAAAACAACAAAAACTTGTGAGCGATTAATACGACTAAGAATTTAAAATTTTACATTATAAAAATTTACGAAGAAGGCCTTTCGAAAGTTATGCTATTAGTCCACACTTTTAGTTTCTATAAATGAAACAATCGCTCTATAAACGCTCGTTTACGCTTACCATTACTGAAATTCAAATTGAAATTTCATAAAATTAAAGAAAAAGTATGTAAGGAGTCCTTTAGTAAGGTATTCCTTAAAAATCTTCTGTTAATACGGCTCTAATTTTAATAGTATATTATATTTTTGAATAATGTAAATATTCGAATTAAAAACAGATATATATATAATTTTTTTAAAGGTTTATATCTTGTATATGTGAATGTAAGAGTATATATATGTAGGCCTTATTTATTTTTTTTTATAAGTTAAGATAACTAAATAAATATTAATGATCACAAGTAATAATTCCATTTCTCAGTGTAAAATGAAATTGCAATTTGCTCAAAAGCAATAGCACAAAAGTCCAAGAGGAGAAAAAAATTTGTTATTTCACTTCAGTTTTTTATTACTTTAATGAAAACTATGTATAATTATTAGTCAAAATTGATGAGTCTTGAAATCTGTTTGTCTAATGGTTCCTGAGGTATGGTTTATTAACTCAAAGGTTTGTCCGAACAACTAAAGAAAACAAATAACATAAAACTACATTATAGCACAATTAACTGATTATAGCAGAGATACCTGTTATCGTCAGGTAACCTGTTATGTTATAATCTTGCTATTATTCGAATGAGATTTTCTATTATAAGAAATAATAATAATAAATAAATAAATTTCGTTTATATCCCCTAGGACTGTTATGTTTTTTCAGTGTCAATTTTATAATTTGTTATTTTATTTGTTTAACTCCTTCTTAAGGAGAATTCGGAACAATGAATGAGAAAATATCGCAGAGCATTCCAGATTACATTTCTGACATCTAAATGACTAAAGTTGTAGTTATGAAATGTATTCATACCCTCACCTGTTAAATATTCACATAAATATTCAGCAACCCTCATTTAGTTTCACACGCTCTAATTTTATGAGCTCATTGTCAATTTATGAGACAAGTTCCAAAGGTAGTAAGATGTGAGAACTTACCTTTGCTGATAAGAATGGCCCCTTTATCTACCCTCGACAATAACACCTCGAAGAAGAACAATCCAGAAACGACCAGAAGTCTTGAAGTTACTTTATCAACGAGTTGTTTTATGAAAGTACCTCAAGATCATGTCTTCTTAGAGTAATTTACAAGAAATTGTGTTGTTCCTGACAGCATCCGAAAGTCCGAATACAACTTATATTAAAGTGACTTACTTGTAAAAACGCTAAATATCTGCATAGCGAACACTATAAATTTAACAGTTTTTATCATTTGAATTTATGATCCATCTCTTGAAAATAGTTTTTAAATGAATTTATAAATTTCGTCATCACCTTTTTATGTTTTATACAAGTGTGTGAGCAAAGCGAGAAAATGTTTTTATCGTATTATGATGAAACTGAGAGAACTGAACTTCAGTTCAAATTTAACGCTATGAAGTTTTGCTTTCAGAGAGAATTTAATTAAATTAGATTGCCTTTGCAAGAGTTCACATGAGATATAATTATAAAATACACGTGTCGCATGCCATGACATAATTGAACATTTGGGAAGCCTATTATTAGAATTTTAGATATATTCTCATTGAGGGTTAAGTCACTGTGTAGTAAATAAATATATAGTGACTTATAGCAGTAGGAGGTAGCTCAATTGTAAGGCACTATGCTACCAACTCCAAGGACGCAGATTTGAATCCGACTGACTGATAATTGTTTTCTGTTTCACTTTAGCCGTGAGTCAGTCCTGTGTGTTCGGTAGCTTTCCGGAGTCCACCTAGCCTCATGAAATGGGTAACCCTAATTTGATAAAAATCTGACGGTCGCACATGATTCTAAACAAATCTCCTCCCAGCACAACCGTTTCTCTAGTAACAGTACATCCTTACAAGTATTTAAGTACAATACAGAATTAATTCTCTTTTTATAGTATAGATCTAAAGAATATTAAAATTTATTCATTGAAATTCACAACTTTATTAAATAAGATATTGTTGTATATCTTGAGAATGTCATGTTATATTACAATCGCATGACAATTACAGTTTTTTTTTGTTTTTTTATTTATTGCTATTACAACTGTACATTATAATACATTTAGTAAATTTGATCTCATTTAAAATGAAGTGCTACAGGCGTGTAAAGAAACTACCCAGTGGTAGCACTCTAATGACATTTTACATTAGCTGGTCTCGTGGCCATCTTGTTTTCAGGCGCCTCGAATGATTGTTGGGAAGGGAAGAGGAAGCAAGGTTAAAAACTAGTGGGTTTGGGTGGTTAGGGAGTTTGTAATGGAAAGATATCTGGTTCAGGCTAGATTAGTTAAATATGGAACATTAAGATCTTTATGTATGATTTTATTTGTGGCAAAGAATTTTAGATTGCAAGAAATTGATACGGGAGTAATTCGATGGTTGAGTGGAGCATCAAAGCGGTGTTGAGCGTATGCCTAAATAGGCTTTATTATATTTAAATGAGTCTTTTGTAATTAATTAGATAAAAATGTCAAGTTGGTCGTTTGTCGAGATGTAGTGCTAGTTTGGGAATCTGTTCGACAGGAATAAGTGGAATAGCATTTTTGAGGGGCAGGAAGACATACGTTTACAACAAAGGGTGAAGGTAATTTCATGAGATTTATTGGCATTTGTTTTGATCCTCCAGTTTTCATATTATTCTTCACTGGTTTTGATGTGGGATTGGAGATTTTAGGATACAATAGATGGTCATTCTCTGAGAGCACAGTTGCGCATCTGAATTCGAGGTGAGGGCAGTGCTGGGATGTCAGATGTATAAGCTGTGTAAAGAATAGCACCAAGGATATAACCCTGAGGTACACCGGCAGGCTGAGGAAAGAGAAATGGATAAGTACTATTGAGATTTACTTGGAATATCACTTATTTAATTAAATAAATTTGGTGCGCGGCACGCATCTCACAAATTTCATTTATCATCCAACTTCGAAGTGAAATTAATCTTTTCGTATACAGATTAGTGAAAGTAAAAACTAATATTGCCATTACAACTATAAAAGTACATAAACATTTTTATATTAATCCAGTTAATCTACGCTCTTTTCGTCGTTATCCATTCTATATTTTTTATGACATAGATAGATAAATGTATTTATTGGCTTTTATTACATTAGCCATTGAATCTGACCCAATTGATGTTAGTAAACTAGTAATAGTAATATTTAAAGCTTATATTAAAACACCATATTTTGATTATAATTTCTAACGTAAACGGGTGAATTACAACAAAATAAATCCATACATAGATACATAGGTATACAATATTTTGATTATCATTACGTCCCTAATATTTTTTTTTCTAAAATTATTGGTCTTCCAACAAAATATGGTTCATCTCTATTCTTTATTACAAACTTTATTTCACGGAAATTTGCTTTCAGCCTTGAAAGCAAAATAATTAGGCCTTTTAATTCTTCAACTTTGTTCTTAACTAAATTACAACATTTT
Organism: Halyomorpha halys; assembly: GCF_000696795.3. Taxonomy (NCBI): domain Eukaryota; kingdom Metazoa; phylum Arthropoda; class Insecta; order Hemiptera; family Pentatomidae; genus Halyomorpha; species Halyomorpha halys. Next base: position 48,264 of record NW_027116287.1, read on the forward strand.
AACGAAAGATAAAGTCATGGATTAGCATCGGTTGAGATCGGGTATACTCGGTTATTTCCGATAATTTGTATCGGAATATCTGTCTTAGCCGATTGGGTAAAAATCATTTTCTCCTTTATTTAATTATCAAACTCTTTCGTAGTTCATTTTTGACAATCTTCCATTATTGCAAATAATAAGAGATGGTTAGTTAGTTCGTCGTAACAACATTGAACGTACTTTAGAAGAAAATTATTCATTGAGACTCTTTCAGACTATTTAAATTAGAATAAGAAATATAATAATTAATCTGTACCATTAAAACATATGAAGGGTCAGGGGTACATTGTAAGGAAGTACCGTTTCTAGACCAGCGGTTGTGTAAGGTGGAGATTTTATCAGCATCACGCTCGACCGCCAGATTTTTCCCCAATCAAGGTTAATCATTTTATGAACCCACAGGGTTGACTCATGGCTATAGTAATAGAATAAATAATAATCTGTCAGAGCTGGATTTGAACTCGGGTTCTTGGAGTTAGCACAGTACAGTACCTTACCATTGATCCACTATATATATTATTTCATATGTACAAAAAATTTAATATTTACTGCTCATTGACGTAATTTGTACTGCTTTATAAACAATAGTTTGTTACCTTATGTATATATACCTGTAATCAACCAGATTCCCCTTATAAGCCTCAAAATTAAATATTGATAAGTAATTTGGTTCTTCGGATCCAGAAATTGAACAATAAAGATTGATTCAATATCAACCAGTAAAGGTAAAAAGCTAATAGAAAGGAATCGAAGAAAGAACCGCTACCATGGAAAACAAGGAATAAAGGATTGATAAAAAGCAAACAGAGAAGGATATTCAGACTTTGGCGCGTTCTCTTTAGTTATTAATACAGAATGGGAGAAACACAATGGCGTAACATTGAGTAGCAGTAATGTCATTTTAAATTATTTATAATGAGAGATCAAATTTTAAACAACAAAATGTCCCAAAAGTACAATATAATATCCAATAACTTTAATATTTGTTGAACCATATCCCCGAAATAAATATTTTTTTCTTTATTTAATCATTACTTATAACCTTAACGTCTCAACATAATAGTAAAATAAATTCAATAAAGTGAAAAATAAAAAAATAAATTAATGATAAGAGATAATTGACCGTGGATAAATTTTATGAGAAGATGATTGGGGGGGGGGTCAAAATATAATACAAATAAGTTGAAATAACCCTTTTAATAGTCCTAACGTTTCGGCTAGAATTTTAGCCAAGTGTGGCTGCCAGATTTGCTTCGAACTGCCCTGATGAAGGCTAGAAATTCTAGCCGAAACGTAGGCACTATTATTAATGATGAATATTAATAAATAATTTATAACAATTTATTTGTGTTATATTTTGACCGCCCTCCCCCAACCATCTTCTCCTCATAAAAAATAAATTGTTTATTATAATATTCTGAACCTTATATTTTAGTACATCAAATGAAGTAGCATTACTAAGCAATTTAATAATATGTTAAAACTTTTAAAGATATTTTAGCATCAGAACAAATAATACTAATTATTCAAATATGTAGCAGTAATGTTATACTTTTCAGGAATGCATGTATACACCCTACAAATAGAATTTACTCTGCTCTAAACTACTATCACATTCATTCTAATGTACTGTCACATACACTAATAATAATAGTAATAATGTGTACTGCTACAATCCATGATCAGGGATTTAGTACTTGGTAAGGAAGCTTTGCTTTTAGAACAATGATTATACAAGATGATTTTTTCAAGATCACTATGCCGCTATATTTCCCAATTAAGTATTATAGGGCTGGGTGGACCCCAGGAGGGCTCTATAACCCACAGGGTTGACTCACGGCTATAGTATAACATCAGATAATTTTCTACCACAGCCGGATTCGAACCCAGGTCCTTGGAGTTAGAAGATTCCTGACTTGCTACTAAGTAATAGATACTTTCAATACAAAAAGTTAGTTTTAGTTCAATGAGGCCATAGTTTACCTGTTGTGTTATACGGCCTATGAGTATTTTTACGATTATGATGACATCAATCATCAAGAAATATTAATTTAAAGTATTAATACAAGGCAAACTTATGATATAAAAAATACCAAGATTTGTAATTAAACCTTTTTTGTATAATAAAAATTGAAGAAACCTTTTGATGGTTCCAATCTGTTATATATTTTTTCATGTCTGTTCTTCTTGAAAACTCTTTAAATATAATCAGAACTAAGGGTCATTTACAGGTTTACCCCAATCGACCAGAGAAAGTTGTACCACGGAGGTAATTATAAAAATTAAAAGTCTTATTTATTTTTCAATACCTTTATTGAGATTTACAACTGTACATAACAATACATTTAGTAAATTTGTTGTCAGTTTATAATGGAGTGATACAGACGTATAGTGAAACTACCCATTGATAGCACTCAAATAACATTTTTACGTTAGGTCTCGAAGCTATCTTCTTTTCAGGCGCCTGAGTATGTTTAGAAACTAGTGGGTTTGGGTGGTTATGGAGTTTATAATGGAAGGAATGATATCTGGTTCGGGCTAGATCGGTTACATAGGGAACATTAAGGTCTTTATGTATGATTTTATTTGTGATAAAGTAAGGTGCATTGAGGATTTTACGAAGGAAGAAGTCAGGAATGAATCCACTGTAATTGCGAAATCTCTTATCATTATGTAATCCCCATTCGATCCTTTAAATTCTCCCTACTTTAATTCATCAATCCTCTGAACTCTGAACTATACCAATTTTCATATTTCGTATCTATAATAAATGTCTGTTCCCCAATTCGTAAGGGATATCAGTTGTTTCGTTTCTAGATTAAAATTTGTAAACATAAACAGATAAATAATTTTATTCATTCACATTTGACATAAAATATTATTGGATTTTTATAATAATTATTTAGGACCTGTAAATATATATGTAAAACATTGTTTGATCCATTTTTTTAATCATCATATTTTTATTTTTTCTAATTATTTTATTATTATGGGAAGATCTGACTAAAAAGTGATTACAATCACTTACCAATTACTGTAATTGTAAAAATGCAATAATATTCACAAACTATTGTAATTGTAATTAAATGACGAATTTTGTAATTTTAATTGGAAGACCACAATAGCATTAGTTAGGCTGAGCCAAAGTAATTGCATTTAAATTCTTATGTAATTGTAATATTTTTCCTAAACTGTATAGTAATTTTAATACTATTGCAATTACTAGTAATTGTAATTACTAATACTTAATAGCAAAACAGTATAAATCTTTTTTACATTGGCTATAAAATATGAAAAAAATATCAAGTTTAAAAATGCGCGCTGGAGTATAGATTTATTAGCATAGTATGTTTTTAACAGATGAATTAAACTTCATGCAATTTTAATTTCAAGTGAAATTACTAAAGGTCGAGAAGTAATTATAATTACAATTACAATGACTGCGTCAAAAATAATTGTGAGAATACCAATTACGATAACGGTAATTGTATTGATTGATTGCAATTACATTGGCCAATTAGAGTAATTGTAATTATTTCTGACTATTACTCTTATGTTATTATTCTTTAAACACACTAATTGTTTATGGGTCAACGAATTTAATAGTAATCGTAGTGTAACTATAATGCTGAAACATGTAATTAAATTACTCATGTAATATTTTTAAACATATTTTTATTGCATGAATATATAAAGTGCAATATTTACTATATTGTTTTGGAATACTCCCTTATACAATATAATTTTCTTTATACTAATTATATTTTGCAAAGTTTACATTTTGGTAAAACAAATCGAAGAGGAAAAACAACCAAAACATTTTTTAATTAAAATAAAATACATAGCATTGGATAAAATAAAATACATATCATTGGGTAACATGAAATACATTTTATGTTTTCTTACCCTTCTATTCATTTTATTATTTCATAAAAAATCAATACATAATACATTAATAGTTATACATAATACAATAATAATATAGATATTTATTAACAATTCTGAAGCATGATTCTTGCCCAAACCTGGAAGATACCATATTATTTTTAGGGGATTTATTTATTTATTTTTTTATTTAAAACTTGTAAATATTTGTATTAACATTTACTGCTCTTATTCATACACTTCTTGTTATTTTATTAAGAATTAGTTACTATACGATAGCTGTAATTTAATTGTTTTATTTTTTCTTCATTGAACAACAACATTATTTGTTTTTGTAATATCCATTTAAACGTTACACTTACATTAACATTCTTTGATTTTTTTTTCTATAATTATTTTTTATTTCCTGTAATATTATTCTAATATGACTTAGAATAAAAAAGAGAATATTATTATTATTAAATCATGATGGGGGGGGGG
>NW_027116287.1:52777-55918 GCF_000696795.3 Halyomorpha halys
TATATATAATTTATTTAAAACCTTTATTTTCGTTACCATATATTATTTTGTATTACTGTTCATAATCCGGTTTTAAAATGGTTTGGGAGTAGTGGCATTTACTATAACTTTTGAGATTTCATGGTAATATTTCCTTCTATTTATCTATCTATTCCTATCCCATGGGCTTTATTAAAGAAAAGTTTCTTTTCTTAAAGGTAAAATAAAACTCCAATCTTTATAATGGCTTGCCGAAACCATGGGAATCGCTGGAGAGCATTCACCCTCAGAGAACTCTCACCAGTTAGGCAACGGCCGTAGTTAGCAATGAGATGGTATCAGTTAGTCTATCATTAGACATGCGAACCTTTACTTTGTTAAAATTTCATTCCTAACAAGATCCGGGTTAATTATAAACTAAAAATAATTATTTATTTATTTCTTTTTATAAATTGTTATGACATTTCACTGTACCAACTACTTAAAGTACAGGAAGGAAAATATATTCGTGGGATGTCACAAAAAAATTCACAACTTTCAATTAATACTTTGAGCCGAAGTTTATCCTAGCTCATTTTAGAACAGATTTTTTTATATTATTCATTGTAGTAATATAGAAGCAGGTAGAAAAAAAGTCAATTATTTAATCCCAATTATTAATTACTTTAATGAAAACTATAGGGGGTCACGGTAGTAACGTGGTAACGCGTCAGTCTACCACCCGAAGGTTACGAGATCGAGTCCCCGGCCCTACCCGGGATTTTTTCAAGCATATAAATAAGCAATACTCACTCACAACCTCCCCCCCAGGCATTTGTGAAGCCCGTAAGCCAATGAGTGGCACTCACAATGAACCTCACACCCTATGAAAACCTCCTCATGAGACGCGTGTTGTATTTCCTACGTACATCGCGCGAGGCGTTGGACCTCTATGGCCTGTCGCGCCAATAATAATAATAATAATTAATGAAAACTATGTATAATTACTATTCAATATTGATATGTCCGCCAAGTATAGTTAGGGGGAGTAAAAAATGTTTCAAAAAGTTTAAAAAAATAATTTCTCATTCGGAGCTCTATATCTCTACAACTACCTACAGCAATAGAAAATATAAGAGAGCATCATTTTAAAGGAGAGTAAATTTGCTAAAATATGAGCCTTAATAGTCCCCGAGATAGTTTTTCAAGAAACATTTCATGAAACGTGTACGGAAAAATCTGTAATTAGTGAATTTTTTTCGGGAAATATCTATCTCAGGATCCATTTCTTAGTCAGTAATTCGATTATAATAAAATTTGTCTTGACCCTGTTCACACGCCTGGTCTTTATCAAAGGATTTTTGAATTTCCAAATCTAAATATCTTGAGTAACGATGTATGACCAAAAATTTATCTTCTGAATCCTTTTGTTATAACAAACTCTAGTTTAAATGATATAACATTTAATATGCCATAAAACAAATCTAGTCCAAAAGCCAAAAAAATTAATTAGTATTGGCTCTTTTTTTTGTCAATACTTATATATATGAACCTATACTAAATGTTTTACCAGTACAATTTATTTCAACCAAAATCAAGAACAATAGTTTATTTTTAGATTTACTGTTTGTCAAGAATAGGATTAATTATTTCCTATGAATTCAATTCCAATTAAAATCCATTATGAGACTAAGCAATACAACAATATTATCGTACTTGAGTTATATGTTCGGGTGTTCATGGGTCATTAGTTGTATAGAGATTGTCAATATGATTCCGGCTCTATACAGGTGATCAACCCTTTAGTAGTTCCTATTATTGTTTAAGACCCTCAATATTGATTATTATTTAAACATTCATACAAAGTTCAGTCGGCTAAGTCAAATAACTATTTGATTAATGGAATCCAATAAATCATACAAAATAAATTATTTCGGTTTTCTAATAATATTTATAAAACATCAATTCAATTATTTATTTAGGGATGGGAATAATTTTGAGTAAACTTGAAAAAATTGTCCTGACGCTCTATAATTTGAATGTTTGAGTTCAATAATTAAGATTTCCCTCCTTTCTGAAAATAACTCAAAATTTTCGGCTAATTCTGTTCCTACGTACCACTTAGATTTCAGGTTGGTTATTTATTACACGGATGGACCACTGAGATAGGAGTGGGCCACCAAGAAGCCACATGAGCGTAGGAGAATAGGAAACATTTCAGTATTTCATCTAGTTCGTCTAAAGAAGTTTCACTTCAAAAAACGTTTTGATTCCATAAGACCCCGACCGAATCCCTATACGAATGTGTTCAATATTCTAGATTTCCCTCCTTTCTGAGAAATATGAAAAATTTTGGGCTAATTCTATTTCTACCTTTGTACGTACCACATGCACCATGCTGATTTTGATGAATAAGAAAGAAAATAAAATTAAAACATCAATTTTGCTCTAAATCGTTAATTTGCGCCTTGGTATTTATTATATGAATGGAGAGGAGCAGATCATCAAGGAAGCGCATGCGCATAGGAGAAGAGGAACGTTTCACTTTTTCGTCTGATCCCAATTTTTTGTTTGTTTTACTATTCTCCTTTAAAACTCTATTATTTCATAAATTTAGAAGTAAATAAAGGGTTTAATTTTTCCTTGAAATAGTACGAATACAATCAAATTGCAATAGTAAAGTTCAATATTGTTATACAAAATATTTAAATTATATATTTTTTGTGAACTATTTTATAAATCCTGGCAGTCAATTATTATGTATAAAATAAATGTTATCAATCATATCACTTCCTATCCTTACATCTTTTATAATTTGTTTGCAACATAATCTCATAATATTTACAATAAGAATAAAAAGAGCCTTATCAACTAAAATTAGATTAATTTGCCTCCTTACATTCATCTATTTGTATTATATAATTTTTCCTCTTATCTCCTAAATTTTTATTTACAATATATACAGGAATTATATCTAAAATCTAATTCTAAATACATATAAACAAGCAATTTGTCCCTTTCTTTGCCACCTGGTATTACAAAGGAGTGGACTGAGTCTAATGACGGCAAAGGTCACATATTGGCCCAGGAAGCTGCTGAAAGGGGGGTACATGAGTGGGGAGGGACCGTTCCACTGGGATATCTGTACTCATTTCAATGTGTATAATTTATATAAATAAAAAT
>NW_027116287.1:56263-59974 GCF_000696795.3 Halyomorpha halys
TATAAAACACGTAGATATATCATCTTTTTTATAACTTAATAATCAATCACATAACGTCAATTAATATTCATCCAACATTTTTTTTTCAGATTTTTTATGTTGGTATGCTCTTATGGAGTTTACTATCGGAAAAATAAGGACTAATTTTATAAATTTTTTATTTTTTTCCTAATCATCGATTCAAAAATGCTTTTTTCCTTATAAATATCGATTTAACGGATGCACTAAAAGTATTTTTGTCTAGTCGATATTATTGAATAATGTACATAATTCAACTCAGTTTAAAACGAACAGGTGAGGTAGAACAGACAAAGGCAAAGGATAAGGTAATTAGAGCGGTGCACCTGAGAGAAAAAGACTTCCTCCCTCGAGGTACAAGAAGAAGAGCTGGTGATGACTGGGGAGCATTGTACTTGGTCGCTCGGCCGGAACCACTGTGAGGTCTCGAGGAAAAACTGAAACCATTACTGGAGTCTCCGTCTACTGGGCACAGGATGTCGGAGGATATCGCAGCTGCTACTGTGGAAGAAACTCCCTCATCAGGATTTGGTGGGAACCCGACCAACGATCCTCCTCAAATGTCTTATAATAGTCCTGAAACAAAAAAAATGAAATAAGAAAAGAAAATCCAATAATGGAACTTTATAGAGGACTGGCGTACTATTATTAAAGAGATAAAGACAAGCATAATTAACTTATAAAATTATATACTTTTTTTGGAATTTCTGGAAGATTATTGATTGACCGAGAGTATAGATGAATGGAATATGGTCCGGGTGCGGTAAAAAAAAAACTCAAATAGTAGATAATTATACTATTTTATTTACGTTGGCTCAATAAAATAGTATAATTATCTACTATTATAGTTTTTTTTTTACCGCACCCGGACCATATTCCATTCATATATACTTTTTTATTTAAATCATACTAAATCAAAATAAGGCTGTCATTAAAAAAATTGTTTATACAATATTTCCTCTAGAGAATAACCCTATACAAATAGAGCCTATTTCCAAACAATTTTAATTTTTTTTTTGTTACATTTTTTACAACTTTTTTCGGTGAATCTAATTTATTGAAGATAGTATATATGGAGTAATAGTAATATTTTTTTTTTTTGAATAATAGTATAATTTTTTTTTTATCTCTCGTCCTACTCTAAATGAAATTACACAATGAAATGTTATAATAATTTTTAACTTAATCTAGAGACTTCTAAGCCTAAAAGAAAATGTAATTTCTTTCAGTAAATAAAAAAAAATTAAGCTCACCAAACACTTCCTAGAAGGTGGTTAAATAGACCGATCAAAAGCCTTTTAGACATCATAACCAATAAATTAGCTAAATTATTGAATCAACAAATAACAACAGGTTGGTAAATACTCAAATTATCGGCCCTTAATCAGACTGAGTAGGTATTGATGATATAAAATATTGACAATGATCCGACTAATTTATGGGAAAACGTTACTGTGGAACAACCCCTTAAGTCTCAAAAGCACCAGTCTTCAATCTCCTCTGATTTAAATCTGAGGTCTCTTCATCAAAGGGACTTAGAAGTTTGAAGAGAGCTTCTCTGTCTTCTTTTCTTATAAAATATAAAAAAAATATTAACTAACATGTCATTTAACCGATTTGATCCAACTTTTTTGAAATTATAATTTTTAATTGAAACTCGGTACAATTTATTACTCTAAGTAAAGTACGACTTCAAAATCTCAAATCAAAATCATTGCTTGGTGTAGGTATCACTCCTAGCTCCAAAATCGGGTCAGTGGGGCAGTAATTGATTGATATATAGACTAGCTATTAAAAAGAATTAAATTACAAACAAAAAATGTATACAATTAATATTTTTTAAACTTATATTATGTCATATAGCAGCAGTGGCAAACAAATCGATCGCGAAGCCAATTTTGGTTGATCGTCGATAGCTTGCAATGTCGGATGGAATTCCATGTACTTTGGACTTTGAATCAATTGCAGAAGACATAACTTCCTAGAAATAGTTTCAGTCATATTTTATATGGATCAAAAGTTATTAATTATCCATGTACTTTTAATTCACCTTGACGTGAGTTTTTAAAATACTTATTAAAATTGTTTTGTTACGTAGGTAGATAAGTCGTATATCTGTATTTCAGTACAAAGTGTAATAGCAAAAAGTAAGTCATATTATTCTTTCATGATACATTTTCCTGGCCAAGAAAAAAAAAAAGAAGGCGAAAGTTAAATATTTAAATCAAATTATCATCCATACTGTGCAGCTTTATAACAAACTTTTCATATTTACGAACAAATAGTGCAACAACTTATACACTGCAGTTGATAAAAAATTTAAAATGCATTTTAAGTTAGTAAAAATCTATCTTTAAAAAAAAAATCGGAAAATTGAATTTTTTAGCTAACGCATGGAGGGAATACTGCTATCAAAAGTTGGGTCTGATAATTTATTTTCTTCATGAGCCTATATCTCAAAAACTTAATTATATTTTAAACTTTTTTTTTAATATTTATTTATTGCTATTTACAACTGTACATTATAATACATTTAGTAAATCGGATCTAAGTTAAATAGGAGTGTTACAGGCGTGTACAGAAACTACCCATTGGTAGCACTCTAATGCCAATTTACATTAGCTGGTCTCGTGGCCATCTTCTTTTCAGGCGCCTCGGAGGATTGTCAGGAATGGAAGTGGATGTAAGATTAGAAACTAGGGGGTTTGAGTGGTTAGAGAGTTTATAATGGAAAGAGTGATATCTGGTTCGGGCTAGATCGGTTACATAGGGAACATTAAGGTCTTTATGAATGATTTTATTTGTGACAAAGTAAGGAGCATTGAGGATTTTACGAGGATTGAAGGATGTATTGTAAGGATTGAATACGAGAGGAATTCGAAGGTTTAGTGGAGCCCCAAAGCTCAACTCCATGTTCAGATTGGCCTTATTACAGTCATGTAGATCAGTCTTTTGTAATGTGTTGGAAGTTTAGACCGTTTGTCTAGTAAGTGCTGTAATAGTCGAAATCGACGTGCAGTTTCCTGTCTTTTTAGTCTTGTGTGAGGATACCAGGTTAATCGTTTGTCCAAATGTAGTCCAAGGTAACGGATCTGTTCGACAGGGGTAAGAGTAACATCATTAAATGAAACTGTAGGGCAGTCAGTAGATATTTTAAACTAATTTAAAAAATAAATAATAGTTTAGAACTCATATTAATTACCCATACCTCGCTGGAATTCAGCTGATACTGAACACAGTGTATAAACATAGTATGCATTTCACACCGCTTCTTCCCTCTTAGACTATGTCAATGACAAGTCCATCGCTAAACACTTATATGATAAAAAGTATATACAGAAAAGTTCTCGCCTGTCATATACGATTGTTTTCATACAACGAAATTAGTTAAAAATTAGTGTCACGCTCACGTTTTAGCGTTTTTTTTACACTTTTCACTGATTTATTTATCTCAAACGCCACATTGTGGTTGAGTGAATCTTGATATAGTATAATAAACCTCTTCCAAAGTGTTTTATCATTTGGAATCTTTTTTTTTTAATTGATTCTGTGAAACCTAGATCAACCTAAAATGTTTGTTTATAATCTTTAAATTTCTTTCTTGTGACTGGCAATTGTTTACTAAATAATTCAAAAACACTATCCAAAATTATAGTCTCAAAACATTTATTTCATTCACACGTCCAACGTTTC
>NW_027116287.1:62134-66528 GCF_000696795.3 Halyomorpha halys
TTTTTCGTATTTCATCAATTACTTGAGGATAAATAAGAATAAATATAATATAAAAATAATCAAAATACAAATATATCATATTATTGGAACATAATACTATTCTTAAAATATATGCTCAGTCTGATAATATCACTTGTGCACAACAGGTGCAAGTGAACACCGCATTACTGGGACATATCGGTGTTTTACACTGATGGCAATTCTTTTGTTTAGAATGTCTGAATATGACAGAGGAATTTACAAACAATAGTATTCACATGAATTGATACATGAAAAATGGTCTAATCATGATGGTATGATTAGACGCTCGTCATTGAATTGAAGAGACATTATCAAAAGATTCAATCAATCTAATTTACTCAGTGTCTTTGCAAAATTAATGGCGTTCAAATATGGAACAATCAATTTCGGTACAGACTCAATCGATCGATTAATTGCCATAAAATATTGATAACAGGCAATGAGACGGTCGCGGGCAGTTCGGACTCGCAATTAACTGGGTCAACACGCCATTAATAGTTTGAAATATTTAGGTGCATTCTATTTATTTAAACATTTTCTACAGTGGAACCTCGGCGACCAACTTCAGGAGGTTTTGAAAAAAATCGTTATATGGAGATGAGAATGGTTGAAAATTCGTTATATTGAGGGTATCACTCTTATTTATTGACCTATTAGACCTTGCAATACTTCACTATTAATATATTGATTAGTAATATACATTAATTGAACACTATTGAAACTGATATATCGATTAATATATAGGTGGAGTGACAAGACAGTAACTAAAGTAACATAAATGTTAACTATTTATAATCTTAATATTTTTTTGAGACTGGTAAATTTTTTAAAATAAATAATTCAAATTCTATCCATTATAGTCTCAAAACCTTTTATTTCTCTTATAAGTCCGACGTTTCGGCCAATCCGGCCATCTTCAGGGACAATCTACTACAAAACAGCTTTTATTACATGTATGATCCTACAAACATTTCAAAATACTTAACATTATTATTTATAATTTACCTTACCTTAATACAACTTTGAAATTATATAATTTATAAAACTCTAACTCCGTGCAGGCTATTCTGCCTAGGTCAAAAACATCAATTTCTATGAAACATTAAAAACATTAGGTAAAAGATATTTTTTGTTAATGAAAAAATTTAATTTTTAATTTAATTTAACACTATTTAAACCAACACTATGCAGAGATATTAAGTGAGATTAATTTAAGAATAATATAGGATAAATTGAATGTGGATAATTGTAATTAACCTTGATAGGAATTTTACTGATGAAATGAAGAAGAAAATTGACAAAAATGTAGTTATGATAAATAATTTTAAATGCTTGAACTGAGTGGAGGAAGGTTACAAGCATTGTTGTGATAAAAGTTTAAAGGAATAGTGTCTGATGATAAATGATTTTGATTTTGTTTTAAGTGAATATTTGACTAATTAGGTAATTAAATATATGTGGGATATACTTATTAACAAAAAAATATCTTTTACCTAATGTTTCATAGAAATTGATGTTTTTGACCTGGGCAGAATAGCCTGCATGGAGTTAGAATTTTTTAAATTATATAATTTCAAAGTTGTATTAAGGTAAGGTAAATTATAAATAATAATGTTAAGTATTTAGAAATGTTTGTAGGATCATACATGTAATAATAGCTGTTTTGTAGTAGATTGTCCCTGAAGATGGCCGGATTGGTCGAAACGTAGGACTTATAAGAGAAATAAAAGGTTTTGAGACTATAATGGATAGAATTTGAATTATTTATTTTAATAAATATTAAGATTAATTACAATATTTGAGGATTTACGTACATTAATTAAACACTATTGAAACTTTGATATCAATTAATATATAGATGGAGTAATAAGACGGTAACTTAAGTAACGTGAATGGCAACAGTAATTACAATATTTCAAGATGGATAAAAAATCATTGAATAGAATCAGTAATACTTTTTTTATTATTCTTCAAAAAGAGAAAAATCGATTGGCATATAATATTAATGGAAAAATGTAAATTTCTGACCTATGCACCTAAGCCAAAATGCATGATTTTGTTGATACATTTTTTTTTACCAAAAAAATAAGAACAGTCTATAATATTCCTGGGAAAATCCTGAACATTTAGCAAAAACACCCATCAATCACAATCCGATGAACGGTATGTCAGTGCAGGAAGTACAAACAAACAAATATAAATTTTTATATATTAGATATACGACGATTTGTGTTAAATAAAATATAGATAAATTTATTTATATGTATGGTATGGGAAATTATAAACATGATATTATTAAGACATGTACACAGTCTTACTATCCAGAACTAGAAAAGCGATGGTACTAAATAGTTGTAAATTAGTTACATACTTGAATTGCATATATACATAAACTTATGTAATGTGCTTTATTACCTCAACGCTTAGTTGTCATTCTCACTACATTCTTTGACCTTAATTAAAGTTAAATAATGGAAGAATAAAACATTTTTCTTCAATGATAAAATTATTTTAAGATAAGTAAAATTTCTGTAAATAAACATGATTTAATATAAAATACTGATTCTAATAGTACAAGAGCCGGGGATAAAAAAAAAATGCAGTTATTTCACCCCAATTTTGGATCACTTTAATGAAAACTATGTATAATTACTAGCCAAATTTGAGGAGTCTACCAAGTATAGGAAGGGGGAATAAAAGATGGCAGTTATTTCAAAACATCTTTAAAAGTACCACAATAACTCTGGAAAACCCTAGAGAGCATCCATCTATGTTGAAGAGTAAATCTGAGACCAAATAGAGCTATTTAAGTACAATAGTTCCCGATATATAGCTTTTAAAAAGCAACATTTCATAAAAAAATCCACTGGGAATCAGTATTCATCGAATTTATTTTGAGAAATCAAGATATCTCAAAAACTATTTGATGGACAGATGTCTATTAGCACTCGAATTAAATCTAGTTTAATGTACTTTAAAGTAATACATGATGTTTATCTTCGTAGGAGTAGTAGTTTTCATGATATTAAACAAAATACATTCATACAATATTGACTTCTTATTGCACTGAAAAAAATTTTAATTTATAAAAATACGATACGATGTACAGATGTCTGCCATCACTAAAATTAAAGGTAATTTAACTTACAATAAAGTAGTTTGTCACGTATCCCCTTAGAGGTATTAATTTTTATGATATTCGGATATGAATATAAATTTTACACATGAAATTTTGTCCAAACAACTATAAATCAATTTATTTTGTTTAATATCATAAAAACTACTACTCCTATCAAGATAAACATCATAAATTGTTTTAAAGTACACTAAACTCGATTTGATTTGAGTGCTAATAGAAATCTGTACGTCTTATGGTTTTTGAAGTATAGATTTCTCAAAATAAATTCACTAACTAATGATTTTTCAGTGTTTTTTTAATGAAATGTTGCTTTTTAAAAAACTGGAGAACTATTGAACGTATAGCTCTATTATGGCTCAGATTTTACCAAATTTACTCTACTTTAAATGATGTTCTCTTCGACTTTCTATTGTTAATGGTAGTTTTAAAGATACAGAGCTCCGAATGAAAAATTAATTTTTTATAATGTTTTGAAACAGCTGCCATTTTTTTATTCCCTCTACCTACACTTGGCCGACTCGTCAATTTTGACTAGTAATTATACATAGTTTTTATTAAAGCAGTCAAAAATTGGGGTGAAATAACTGTCTTTTTTTCCTCTTGGGCTCTTGTATTATAATACTTGTAATTAGTCATATTTTTTATTATAACTCATTATGTATTGTATTATTAATTATTTTGCTTGCTAGTTAGATCATCAAGAGTAGATTTCATTCTGTTTTTCTAGTTTTATGCTCGATAGAAGAGACTCGTCCAATAATTCTCTTTGAGCTTAGGAAGGTCATTTGATGTTGTGTATCGGATAATCAACAGTCCCATATCCACCTTGTAATTTCATATTCTGCCTATATAGAGGACGTTGCAAGAATTTTATTTTTAAATTTCATGCTGTCACGTATTGCAACGCTAAGTTACCTACTCCAATCTACATTAGTTGTTTTTTGTTTTGTTGAATATCATTATACATTTCTCCTGGTCATGGCTGTTCATTGTGATTTAGTTATTCCGAAAACTCAAAACGTTTATTTAAAAAATAATCTTTTGTAACAAAAAACAATTTCACTTGTTTTTATCCATTGTCATAAGAAATATTACTAAAACTTTTTACTGTACTCAAAAGGGGGCTACGTATGTGAGATCGCTGATTTCAAGAAAACCTTTTTTCGTAATGCTAGGTCAAAAAATAATAGACACATATCCGAGAGTTCTTGCCAATGCGCCCTTTTTTTTTTTT
>NW_027116287.1:66708-77494 GCF_000696795.3 Halyomorpha halys
TCTTTTCAGACGTCTAGGAGGATTATTAGGTAGTGAAGGAGAAGCCAATGCGCCCTTAGACCCGAGAAAATAGAAAAAAATATTTTATATAATTTTAGATTTTTTATTTTGTATTCTGCCTTTCCTCTACTTGTGTTAATTGTGTATTATGTACAAATCAATTTGTTTTTGTTATTTTATAGAATAAAGAGAAAAGATTGTTGGTTGTATTAACACGGGAGAGTTGTAGCATCTAGCATTTTGCTCATTAGGAAATAAACGTCTATACTTTCCTAGCATTTCTTCTGTTTTGTTTATACTGTAGCCTTCCTTCCATTAAACCTTTAATGTTGTTATTACTACTTTTTTAAGGTATTCCCTCTTTTACATCCCGACCTAGACTCAATTTAGTTTAGCTCCGGCCTCCTCGCAACGGTAAGAATTAGCATTTCTCTCACTAGTACACTCCTAACGTCACATCTTTTTTTTTTCTCATTTGAGCATTTTGCTCCTCTGGACACCTTCTGAGTTTTTTATTTTAGGACATTTTAGGGTTTTTAAAAAAGTAAGACACTCCAACCAGGTTAAATGAGAATAAGTGCACAAAATTACAAAAACCGAAAGTTGCTTTTTATAAGTAAATAAAAAAAAAATATTTAGGAAAAACCAAGTCAGATTCAGTTTTAGTGTGTTTTAAAATCCTTGCTTATGAATTTTCATACAAATTTTTCAAGTTGATTTTTAAAGGATAATTTTTTTTTTTTTTTTTACGGATGTCGCCAGTTCACGAAATAAAGTTATAATAACAATTTTATTCGAATATAACGTAATTATAACCGTCTGAATTTCTGCTCCAATAAACATAAATATGTTTTAAATTTAGTAATATTATTAAAAATTATATATCATATATTACTTGAACAAATTAAATTATTTTATTCATTTTGATATAAATGTTCACATATTTTATACTCAGTTTAGCTTAGCTATATCTTCGTTTACTTTATACCTTAGCTTATTCAGTTACGTTTTTATATTGTTTTAGTTGTTTGTATTTTATTTAGTCCTGATAAAGCACTGAAAAGTGTGGTGAGACGTTGCCTTATGATGAATAAATGGTCTACTATTTGAATTATTTTGACTGCACCAGAACCATCTTCCTTTTTAGGATTTTTTTTTATTAGACACGTTCAAGCAACGAACTTCTAAAAAATTTTTACTCAAAATTTTCGCCTTCGGTCTATTTCCGAAAGTTGTAAAAATTTCAATAACTTTGTCGAGGTGGGTTATTTTCTTGATTATTCTGCTTGAAGGCCTCGACAATGCGTGCTCAGTTTATAATGGTAGGGTAGGTGACAAGGAAGATGACTAGATAGGATGAGAGACTGACTGGTAACAACCGTTATATCTCAGAGGATGGTAACCTCATTCTACCGGGTACTATTCCGATAAACATGAGGTAGGTATGCAGACCTGGAGGGTAGCTAGCTAGATACCTTCGTCCTGCCGGGTAATAATCCGACAGGGGCGAAGGAGGTTAGCTAGCCGCCGGAGCTTACGAAGGGTTAGCAGATAGAGGAGAGAGTTCATGTCAAAGGTTAACAAAAAATGTCAACCATTTAGAAATCAGGATTGGCTCTAAACCGAAACTATCTTAAGTAGAGACTGTGGATTTGTGTGCTTCCGTGATTTATTAGGGGTTCTTTAAGACCCTTATTTATAAGCCTAGTGCATACTTATCTGCTTGAGGTAGTTTCGTGCGTTATTTTGGCATCGTTTATTTATTATTTTATCGACATTGCTAATTAATATGTACACAAATTAATAATATGTAAAAATAACAATAAGTTGAATACGCCTTTATTGAATAAAACCCAACAAAGTATGATATTTTTAGTAATATATCATCGATTAAACTACAATGCCTCGTAACTCGGAAAAGAACAATACCGATTAAAAAAAATAATGCTTGATTCTAGGGACATATCTTCGGAATTGTTAAAGTCATAAATATTATTTAATATATAAATTTGAGAGCTTCGGTGAGGTTTGAGGTACTGTGCTCTGGTGGATTGTAGTCGAACTTATTGCTCCCCTCGTTACAACTTTAATACTAAATTTAAAAAAACTTAAAAGTGGCTTAGTTTAAATTGGACCTTCGTAAAAAAATTAGAACCGAATATACAAAATAAACCATAAAGCGTTTAAGAAAATAAAAAAGGCAAATAATCTAATATGTATTCATATCGTTCGAAAGAGGGGAAATTCAGTTTTCTAACAGTCATTGTTACGTTTGAACTGGATAATATTGTGAGGAATTAGGAATTTATTTCCAACATCGACAGAAATTGATTTGATTTATATGAAATTTCCTATTTCAGGATTTCAAAAGAGGCTAAAACCGAATCTGTTTTTATTTTCCTTTAAATAAATGTTTTTTAGGTGTACTACACTGGAAGGAACTTTTTGTTTTTGCAATTTTGATACTCACGTTTTTGTCACAGTGGTAGGAACAAGGCGTCACAATGTGTTCGTGTATTAGTAGTAAGGTGGTACACCGGTTAAAAACACTATCTTGTGCTAAAAAAAAAGTACTTTTGTTTTGTACTGTTCGAATATGTAGACCTCATAATTAAAAGTACGTAACAACAATATTTTTACATAACTTAAAATTTGAATTTTTAAAATTTTTGTTTCCCAAAAACTGGAAAAATTGGAGGTACCTCTTTTTTGCAGCAAACCCTTCAATTCTTCAACAACCAAAGCGTTGACACGTGAGTTGAAGCAATCATTTTATTGCCCCATGTCGGCTAATGTTAACTGGAAGGAAATCAGAACCAGAACGAGTTAGTTTTGTTTGAGTTCGGACGTCTGCATGGTGTAACCAAGTAACGTTAATGATGGACAAAAATTGTTATCAACTGATTTCAACTCAAAACACCAACACAATCCATTTTTATATTGTTCCATTTCGGGACTTGATGACCAGGCATTGATATAATCAGAATTAAAAATCCATGCGCATCGTGAAAGCGCCACAGGGGACGAGGTAACGTGAGAGATAATGTGCTCTTAATGCCCCATTGTTACTGTCTCTCGTCTAATGCCTTCTTGATTATGTTGGCAGGACTGTGTACAGCGCTACCAACCTCCCAGGTCTTAAAAAACCATTAGCGGGCATCTCGGGGGCCATTTAATGCTTTTGTAATGTCGTTGTTCAAAATTAATTTTATGCTATTAACACGTAAATATGAATTGTATAACTAATTAAGGGCTTGAATCCGGTTGTAGCAGATAATTCTTCATTCTTATATTTCGGTCATGAGTCATTCCTGGGGGTTATTGTGACAGCCTGGGTCACACCCAGCGTCTACAAGGTGGGAAAATTTAATCGGGGAATAATCTGGTGCGTGAGTTTGATCATGAATAAATCGCCTCATTGTATAACATTTGTTCAAGAAATAGTACTTCCAGTTGTACTAAATAGTGAACTTCTTCATCGTAGAAGTTCAGATTTTTTTTTTATAACCTATTAAAATAAATTAAAACAGTTTATTAATTATATTGTACGTCTCATCTTCAGGGTCCCCAGGTACTCCTCTGTCACCAGATTTTATGAAGAGTTGCAGTGGCTTTACCTCTCCTTCCATTGTAAATATTTCCTTTTATCCTTCATCTACCAAGTTATCCAATCCTCCTTCCATCGCACATCTCTGATCCTCCAATTTATATCCTCAATGCATTCCCGCAATACCCGCTCACTGCCTACAGACTTATATGCAAGTGTCCATCGAACCGCAGCCTTTGGCAAATCTTTCCTTATACTTTCTATTCCCTCCTTCATTCATTGCTCTAATATCCTTCCACCTCCAAATCTCGTGTCTCTAATCATCTGATGTTCATCCAATTCCCGAAGAACAACAATTCAAAGCTTCAAACAAAACTGTAAATTGATAAAAAGAAAGATAGATACTTTCAATTATTATTAGCATTATTAGATTATTAGATATTTTCAATATTTATATATAAACTGTAGGTACCTATGTATGCACTTACACTTTTTTTTTCTTTTATTATGATTAAAATGTATCTTAAGGCTTATGAATTTTTAGAGGATTAATTTTTTTTTATTATTATAATTGTTTGGCTTTCTTGTTTATTTATTATTACTTTTTAATTATTTTTCTAATTTTGATCTTTATATTTTTAAATATGTATATAAGCAATAATTGTTCCTTTTTATTAATTATTTTAGTTTATATGTGTTTTATTCTGTTCCATTTATTTTTTTCTATTAGTTAGTCACGCTATGATTTATGCGATTATATATGAATTTTTCATTTGTTTTCTTTTTATTTTATATATTATGCACATACTGTAAAATATTGTTGTTTATTTCTTTATTTTTTCTCCTTCAGTTTATTATTTTAGTTATATTTATGTTCTATAACAGGGGTGGCCAACTTTTTTGTATATTAGATCTACTATTTATCTTATAAGCGTGTCGCGATCGATTTGTTATCCTAGGCTTGGTCTAAGGGGGAAAAAGGAATGTGAAATGCATACTATGTTTGTACACTGTGTTTCAGTATCAGGTGCATTCCAGCGAGGTATGGGTATATAAGTAATATATATATGTTCAAAACTATTTTTTTTATTTTTGAAATCACTTATTAACTTTCCGATATATAGGCTCATGAAGAAAATAATTTTTCAGACCTAACTTTTGATAGCAGCATTCCGTACATGCGTAAGTTAAAAAAATCAATTTTCCGAAATTTTTTCAAGATAAATTTTTATTAAGCTAAAATGCAATTTAATTTTTTTATCAACTGCAATGAATAAGTTGTTGCACTATTTGTTCGTAAATATGAAAAAGTTGTTATAAAGCTGCACAGTATGGATGATAATTTGATTTAAATATTTACCTTTTAGCCTTTTTTTTCTTGGCCAGGAAAATTTGAAAAACGTTGTTGTTATAAAGTGCACAACTGTTGATAATCTGATTTTTAACAGGAAAATCGTGAAAGAATATTATGACTTACTGTTTGCCAATCTATCATTTGCTCGCTGAGTAGAAATCGTACTGATATATGGCTCATCTACCCATATATAAAACAACAACAATAATTATATAAAAGGTCAAAAAAATAACATCCAAGAGAATTACAAGAACATGGATAATTATTAATTTTTGATCTATATGAAGTATGTCTCAAACTATTGCTTGAAAGTTTTTTCTTCTACAATCGCTTGAAAGTCACACAAAATTCCACCCCCGACATTGCGAGCATTCGACGATAGACCCAAATTGGCCTCACGATCGACTTGTCCGCAACCCCTGTTCTATCAATGTTCAGCATATATTATAGGCGCATATTTTAAAAACTATAAGTTTATTTTTTTTTTTAATTTAATATTTTACTCTAAGGCACTAGTGCCTCTTGTCGATCCCTAAAATTTTATTCTAAAGCGACTAGTCCGAGAATAAATAAAAAATATTGTTATTTTTAATAAACTCAATCTGAGGAACTACAACTCAACAAATATGAGATGATTAAATTTTACAAAACATACTATTGATGATTTAATTATTCTATTACTAATTAACATTAAGAGGATGCTGTATGTGTAGTTTTTTTTTTTTATTCTGTGTTGATAAAGTATCAAACCTTTTAGTGCAGCTTTAATAATCTTTGTGGTCCAGTGGTCAAAATTAAATATAATATAAAAAATATTATTTGAAAGAAGTATTCTTCATTAAAATAATGAAAAAAAAATTTCTTTTTATACTTAACTATATTTTCTTAAAGTTGTATTAATCCATAGCAATAATGAGAATATGTTATTATGACATTACCGGATCAGATTTAACTTAAAATTAAACACAGTTGGTCTAATGATATAAGCTTGGAATAATGTGAGATATGTCTTTTCGTTTTTTTAATTGCCGAGTTGCTATGTCCTCATAAATGGGCTGAAAAACAGAGAAGTTTCTGAATCGCCGTAGAAACTTCACTAATTTAGCTTGAAATATAGGCTAGGTGTCATTTTACTGTATATTTCATACCTTCTCATATAATACAGTATTTTAGGTTTGAATTAGATAACATTTCTTAAGACCTAATTTAAAATTTCTGAAAATTGTATTTGTTTGAATTCTCAATAATTTTCCTTGATTAACCATATAATACGAACTCTTTGTTCATATGAATTATTAAAGCGGTACTAATATTAAAGTTTAATGAAAATAAACATAGTAAAAACGTGAATACTAATTAATTTATAAATCAGGAGATTCATCAAAAGTCAGTTGAATTGGTATGGAATGACCCTATGTATTACCTTATTAAACGTTCCTATTAATCGAAAAGAAAAAGAAAAATACAATTATATAACAAATAAAATGAAATGGAAATTACAATTAAATTACTTTATTACAAATACATTTATTAATTTCACGCCTCAGAGTTCAATCAGTTTATAGTCAATATAATATAATGAGGATTATTGTGCGTCACTTAATAAAATTAGTCAGATTCTATTTAACTCAATAGATGAGAGAAAAATGTTTAACAATGTGTCCTTTTTTTCTTATATTTGTGATAATTAAATAAAATGTTAATTTAATTACTATTTTTTAGCCATAATCTTTTTTTTTCTCGAGCATAATTATTTTAGCCATTTTTTGAGCAGGGGAGGGAAGGAGGACGAATTATTTTGTTTTTAAAATCATTTTTTTAGATAAGTATATCATCTTGTGTTTTAGGTGTGTACTATGTGCATGTTTTTTCAGAATCTTTTTTTTTTTAATTCCTAACAATTATTAAGCGTTTAAGTTTTCGCGCGTATAAGCATCCCATTTATCATTAAAAATATTTTTAAAAGTTTTTTATTACGAAAATAAAAAAAGTTAATAATTGGAGAAGATGGTCATAAAAAAAAAACATAAATAAACAAAAATTATTTATTTTACCGACGTTTCGGCCTGAGTTTCAGGTCTTCATCAGGGCTATGGAACAAAAGAGATAACAACCATCTTTTAGAGATACATAAAATTGAAATGAAATAGTATACAAATAAATTTGGAATTATAAAAAATATTGAAAAGAATAATACAAAATAATTGATTGATAACCATGAAATTAGATAGTAGCAGATTTATAACAGTGAAAGATGAAATATAATATTATGTAGGTAAGAAGATATGTATAATATAAGCGGTGTCTAAAAAACTGAAAAACAAATTTGAATCTACAAATTGAATAATAGGACTGAAAATGAAATATATAATACAATGAGTGAGTGACTTATATATGAATAACAGTGTGAGTATTAACTTGTTTTTGTTATATAAACATTAAAGCGTATGTGAAAATAATATTTTAAAAATATTGATTTTACCAATGCTTTATGTTTATATTAAATTTAATATTTTGTATAATTCAAAGTTTGGTTATATCTTTTGTTCTATAGCCCTGATGAAGACCTGAAACTCAGGCCGAAACGTCGGCATAAATAAATACTTTTTTTATTTATTTAGTTTATTTATGTTTTGTTTTTTTATAACCATACCCCCCCCATCTTCTCCGATCAGTAATCTACGGTCAACTATCTACACCTCATTAAAAAAAGTTAATATACTGAACGCAGTTTAAAATCCCATGGGCACTATAACTGAAATAGATCCCATGTGGCCCCTTACCTTACCCAGTCTTAGACGAATATTATTTACTGGAATCAAGTTTTAATAAATTAGATACGTTAATAAAGCATTATTAGAGTAAAAATTAAACTGAAATAATTAAATTTAGAAATGAATTATTATAACAATTTTATATAATTATTAGACTTTTCTCTAAAAATTGTATTGTTCTTTTCTATTAAGCAACCTGAAGAGATTATTTAAGTAAACAATACAGTACAGATTAAAAACATAAAAAACACTGTTTCGGTAATTTTTATACATATTCTTTTTTTCGTACCTCTTGTGGAAATACAATAATAATTTTGTACAATATAATGTGAATGTGATAAAATCTTCCTTCTGTTAACCGAACGTAATTTTTATACATATTTTTTTTCGTAACCTCCTTTATTATTAAATTTATACAATACATACACATGCATGATAGAAATGACAAATGTATACTAGCATACTACCGCAAAAAAATTTTTATATACGTAATTTTTAATTATACATAATAAAATTTAACTTGTCATAAAATATTGCATATTAATTATAGCGAAACAGAACAGTATACAAAAAAAAATCGTTTTCTCTTTTAAACATAAGATGAATAACTTTCTGATATCTTGTTTCCAATTTACTCTTAATTACTTTATAATTGTAATAACTTTTGAAATGATCTCGCTATGCAAGTTTGATATGTAAATTGTCTTCAACTTGTTAATACACCATTAAGAAGCATGATCTTATCAAGGAATGATTGCATATAAGTACATTTGTTATATATTGAAGTAAAGGCGTATCTAGGATCAAAACTTGATGTTCCAAAGATATTACCATAAACAGGGGTTTCAATATCTAATGTTGTCCCTCTATAGACTTACCCATATCTAAAATGGTTGTCAAAAAGTAAAAATCTAAGATACAATTTATAGAACACGTCAAATATAAATTTATATAATCTATTTTTGTCAGAAATTGCACTATTCAAACAAAGCAGAAATATAATTTTTTACAAGCGTTCAGGAAAAAATTTGTTTTATTTCTTATAAAAATTCTAATTTTTCAACTTTAATTGAACATTTACCATCATTTGTCATCGACTACGACGAATTTTCTAAAATACGACAACAATTCGTTAGACAATATTGTTTCCTTAGGCAATCAATAAGCAAAAATCAACAAGTAATAATGATTAATTTAATAATTTACGAAAAAAAAATCGTTTTGTATTAACAAAAACGTTGAATGTTAAAAAAAAAAAAAATAATAATAAGAAAAAATTAAATTCTGTTACGATAACAATTTATTCTACTTAACTAATTTTATTAGTTTTATATTAAATCTAATTTATGCATTAAACAAATTATCTAGTAGAACAAAAGATGTTATTAACAATATTGGTTTTTTTTTCTTTATTGGCGCTAAACATCATTGGACTTCAACACAATTTAAACCTAATTTCAATTTGTTTGATTGAATTTTTTTTTTTAATTTGATTATTATTTAATTATTTTCTTTTTTTTCCGTTCAATATTATATTTTTGTCAGTTAACGTTTTAATTTTAAAAATTGAAAAACTAATTCTATTGTATTATTAACAATAATTTAACATATTTTGTCGCATTTGAACCACTCCAAAATATTTCAGAAAAACAAAAATACTTGATAAATATTATAAATAATAATAAAAGAGTTTTTTATTATTATTTTTTTTTTGAAAGGCAATAATAAATGATTGTATAATTATTAATGTACATCATTTAGTTGTTTTCAATCACTTAGGCCATTTTGGCATTATCTGATATTAAATAGTAAATTTTATCATCATTGTGCTGATGGTGGAGTAAATTTAAAGGATTAATAAATTTATAAAAAGGTGTTTTGAATTTATTTAAAAGGATACCCCAAAATTAGAAACAAATAATACTTTGTTAATTTTCTACTTCTAGTAATAATTTTTTTTTTTTTCAATTTCCATTATCGTTGTAGTATTCTGCAGTTTTCTATATGTCATATGGATGAACAAATAAAAAGCTGAAAAAAATACAGTCTAAATATTTTTTTTTTTTTTACTAAAAATAATAACTTGTCAGAAGCAAAACTCTATTACCAGGAGTTTAGAAAAAAACTTAAAATTCTGAAGAAAATGTATATACTCTTTTCCTACTGAAGCGTTCATGTTTCATTTCAAAAATGTTGTTATATCTGTCAGGAAACTATTAGAAGCTTTATTGTTCGATAATTACTAACCAGTTAGCTCATTGCAGATATCCTCATTATTATCAACAATAATTGCTGTTGATATATATATTTTTTAAGCCACTCTCCGATATCGATGAAGATATTTTAATTGTCCGGTATTAAATTATATATTAATTAATTTTCTTATTTATGTCAAATTTTAATTGTATAAAACGCAAGTAACTGACAATCTGATTGAAATTAAATTCTTGTTATTTGTACTTATAGACAAGAGGATAATTATGAAGAACCTCTATACCCGCTGATCTAAATGTTTTATTGTTTTACCTTAATATTTATAAGTAATTAGAAAAATATAAACCCAACTAGTTGAGCAATATATTGCTAAAGACAGTCGCCAGTACTATTCCTCAAGTAGGTAGCGCACATCCTGTTTCTTCAGAATGTTGTCACCAGGTGATTGGACGTGATTGATCCTATCAGGATGTAATTCTTTTGTAGCCGGTGCTGCAGGGAGGAGACCCACTGGAGCGGAGTTCCCGTCACGGGCTAGCGAGCACAAGGACGTCTCGCCCCGCAGGAGTCGTTCCAGGATAACGGAGGAAGTCCAAGAATTATCTGGAAGAAGGACCCTCTGTCGGGGGTCTCTGGAAGTCCGCTATATCTGACGTGACATGTACAGCAGGCAACGAGGCACAGAAAACGGAATAGTGTCACTGGAATTCAGAAACTTTAGAAAGATTTAGAAACTACAACAATAGTCAGCGATGTTAAAATGACGTAATACCAGATCCTTCATATAACAGTCAGCTTGAAGGCGCCTTATAACACATATATTTTTTTTTTTTATTCAAAATTGTATATAATAATTATAGTTCTTGATTCTAAAAGGTTCCATCTATGTTAGAATAT
>NW_027116287.1:77574-84498 GCF_000696795.3 Halyomorpha halys
TACAATTGAACAAACTCATCACGTAGGGACCCATTTTTATTTCTTATCAGGGATCAAGATATTTTACAGATGAATTATAGTGGAAGGGTTGCTTTATCGTCTCACCCCGTTTTTTCTTTTTTTCCTTTCCTACGCTGATGTGAATTATGGCTGCTACATACAGCTGAATACTTACGAAAGCGAATATCAAAATGTAGTTTAGTTCACAGTGTCCCATTAGTGTGTCGTATGGAGGACGTTACAACATCGATGTCGGTTTCATGAAATCGATGTATCGTTAAGTTTCGGTTTCAAAAGAGACAGCACCGAAATGATATTGTATTATTTTCCATTTAACTATTTCCTAGCAGTCCAATGTTGTGGAGTATTAATAATTAGTTGAATAACATTGTACAAAGTATTCAGTAATATATAAATAATCGTAAAAGTAATAATAACGAAATAATTATTTTAAATCACATTATATACATGTTTATTCATGTAACGTAAGATATAAATTTAAAAATAACTATTTTATTCACTTATTTATTTAATTTATTAAAACAATGGCTCAAAGTTTCATTTTATAATACTTTAATATTATATTATACATTTATTTTTGTACTTATTACAAAGTCAATCATATTTGAAACTCTCAATGTTCTATTATGTTTTTCGAAATTAACACTGAAATATATATGCTCTGAACAAGTGCAAGCAAAGAGATAATTACAAACAATATATAAACGAAATCTGCACTAGTTCTAGGGACCTAGAATGTACAAGTCCGTGAGAAACAGTTGAGTTCCCAGGAGAGGATTCTTAGAGCTAGATTATATTGGGGTATTCATGATCTTTGGTTTAACATGTTAAACCATGTTAAATGGAAAAACTTATGCTAAATGGAGAAATATTTCTTTCTTCTACCAAGTTAAAACGATATAACGTCTAAGATAGCGGAGAGTTTGTTACTAGGTCTGTTAAATGGAGAATGGCGTCACGCAACAGACCAGCTGAGCTTGTCATTGTTTTATTTGTTGTGTTAGGTTACTTACTCGTAGTTTGTTTTTTGTTTTTTTTTTGTCTTGTGTTTTGGACTTTTTAAAAAATATAATCAGTAGCCAAACTTTTACACTTCTACTTTTCACTTATTTTAGACAAGTTGTAATAAATTACTGTAATCAAAACTTAGAAGTAAATAATAACATGAAGTTTTTGAAGGAAAGGTTGCTAAACAAGTTGCTCAGAAAATCCGCTAGGAGCTCTTCTCCATTTACCATTTAACATGCCTTTAAATAGGGCTGCTTACAATGTTATACTTATAACATTTAACATGGTAAAACATTTTACATTTAACACAATATCATGAATACCCCTATTATTTGAAAAATAAGGTAAAATACACAATTAACTCCTCTCCTCCTAGGCAAGAATTTCCCTATTTAATGTGAAATGAGTTACAATGTTAGTCATATAAAAATAATAAATGAATATTACATATGAGACTATAAAGAATACAACAAATATTAAAAAAAAAAAAAACATTCTATAAAAATAAGATATGTAACATGTTTGAACCGTGTGTGACTTCAGTTTTTACAGTGTGTAAAATGTTGAATATTTAATGTTAGTTTATTATATAACATTACAGAACCATATGTTTTAGTGGACGAGGAAACAATATATTAGGATATAAAATAATTTTAAAGTTTGTTATAGCTTGATATATTCATTAAAAATGATAATTTATTGTCTTATTCTTGTTGAAGTTGAAGGTTGTTAGGGTTGTAAGAAGCTATGATGTCCATGGGACTATTTGCACCGATGTAGTCTTCTCCCGAGGCCATCTTCTTTTCAGACACCTAGGAGGATTATCAAGTAATGGAGGAGAAGCGAGATTAGAAACGAGTGGGTTTGGGTTGTTAAGATCCTGATAGATGATTTTATTTGGGACAAAGTAAGGAGCATTAAAGTTAGAAGTCTGTTTGTTTACTAGGTGTTGTAATTATCGGAATCAACAAGTAGTTTCCTGCCTTTTCAGTCTTGAATGAGGATTCCAAGTCAGTCGTTTATCCATGTGTAGTCCTAGGTAGCGGATCTGTTCCACAGGAAAAAGTGAAATATTAAACGATACTCTTGGGCTGGAAGTCATAGGTTTACGAAAAAGTGTATAGGTAATTTAATAGAAAATGTTAAAATACTGAATTTTATTTTTGGTTATTTTTTTTTTTAATCTGTAATTTTTCTTATTTTATAACTTTAACTTGTTTTATCAATTTCACTTTAATTTTATTTATTTATATACCTATTTTAATTCTTATTTTTATTTGTTCCTATACATGAGGTATGAATCTCCTCCATTAGGTCACTATTACTTATTGCTCAAGTCTGTGCCACATTGTTATATTTGTCAATAAATAAACACAAATTACAAAAAAAAAAAAATCTGATCGGTAACAATAAAAAATATGAATTTATCTAAAGATTTTTTCTTAGTAATCTTAGAAATTTATTAGCGCAGTTTTATTTTTATCTCTTATAGTTGGCCGGTAAATCAACTTTATGGTCTCCGCATTGCCTAGTTGTTATTTTCTGGTCTATTTCTAGCGGAAAGTTCCCATTCCTTCGTTATTTATAGCAAGTTTATTTATAAGCAGGAGCAAAGCTGCCTCCTTTTGGTGTTCTCTTCTGACACAATAGAAAAAGAAACTTTATTTTGAGCCTATATTAGAAAATGTGGATTCGAAATCGGGTTTTAGTTTATCACATGGCCCATTTTCGAGTAAAAAAAAACAACATATTTCCCTTTAATTATAATTAAAAAATTAAAATTGTAAATCAGATAAAACAAATTCATTAATTTTTAATTTTATTTAGTTTTTGAGTTGATTTATGACATAATAAGGAGCATTATGTAGGAGATTTTACGTAGGATTTTGGATTGTAACGATTGGATGCGGGAAGAATTTGATGGTTTGGTGGAGCCCCAGAGCTCAATTCCATATGTCCAAATTGGTCTGATTATTGTAGTGTATACTAATTTTTTGTAGTGAATGGGAAAGTTAAGAGCGTTTGTCAAGTAAGTGTTGAAGGAATCGGAATCTACGAGCAGTTTCTTGTCGTTTCAGTCTTGTGTGTGGATTCCAAGTAAGTCTCTTGTCAAGATGGAGTCCTAAGTATCGAATCTGTTCAACAGGCATTAGTGGTGTATTTAGAAAGGATACTGTAGGACAGGAGGGCAGAGGTTTACGACGGAGAGTAAAGGTCATCTGGTGGGATTTGTCAGGATTTATTTTGATTCTCCAGTTTTTACAATATTCTTCAATAGATGTTATGTGTGCCTGTAGTGTTTGTGATGCATTAGTTGGGTCGTTGTTTACAGAAAGTATACATGTGTCATCAGCGTGTTGTTAGGACTGTGTTAGGGTGGGTTGGGATGTCAGCTGTATAAACCTTATAAAGAATGGGACCTAAGATACTACCTTGAGGAACACCAGCGGACTGAGAAAAGAGAGATGAATAGGCTAGGTTATGATTTACTTTAAAAGTTCTATCAGTGAGGTAGGAGCGGGTTATTATCATTTAATTTAAATTTAAATCTGTACCGCTACAACCCATGAAGGGTCCGGGGTTCAGTACTTTGTAAAGAAGTACTGTTACTAGACCAACGTTTGTGCAAGGAGGTGATTTGGTCAAAATCACGCTCGACCGCCAGATTTCCCCAATTAAGTGTACCCAATTTAAGAGGCTGGATGGACACCAGGAGGGCTCTAGAACCCACAGGAGTAGACTCACGGCTACAGTGCAACAGAAAACAATTTCTGACCAGCCGGATGCGAACTCGGGTCCTAAGTTAGAGTTGATACATGTCCTGAAGGCTTAGATTGACAAAAACTAGGTAAACTTAAAAAAATTAACATTCCCTCAAAAAGATAGATCACATGAAAATTACGAAAACTGTAGTGATTAGAGAAGGAATATATAAAATTGTGTATAATTTAATTCAATTAATAAAGTGGGCACTTTAACAAAGGGGTACTCTTAATTGGAGAAAAATCTGCTGGCTGAGCGTGATCATGAAAAAATTCACATCCTTGTACAACCGTTGTTATAAAAACAGTACTTCATTACAATCTACTAAAAGAAAAACAGTACAATTACGATAGTTCATAGTAAATTTTTCTATGACAGGCTGTATTTAACCTTGCTAATATTGTGAAATATTGTATAGAGGTTTTAAATTTGTAAACCAATATGATAAAGAAATATTTGCGTTCTTTATCATATACTTCCTGTTCTTCACGACCATTAAGCAAATACCAAGCTATTTTCCCGCACAATATACTTTTTTTCTCATATAATTACGGTGTTAACTAACCAAAAAGATAATAAGAAACAATTATCATTTTATCCCGACTTGGAAGGGAAGATGGACGCATTGAAATAATTAGCGAAGAAAAATATTCAACACGGAGAGCTCATGGAAAAGTTTCGGTTTCATAAATAACCTAAACTCATTTCCCCCGCAGAAACCTCTCTTCTTTCTATTTCCCGGCTAAGAAGTAATGAGAAATCCACTTAATTATAGGAGAAAGAGTGGAGTAGCCCTAACTACTTTCAGCTTTAGATGATACCATTTAAGCAATTACTTTAGCTTAAATTACAACGCTCTACGCTCTAATTCGCCAATAGTTTTCTCTAATTGAATAAATAAATATCTAATGAGGCCTTTTCCAAAGGGAGTCCTTTCACAACTTTATCTTTTGAGGTAGGAGAGGTATGAAAGTGTGAATGGTGCATTGCGTCAGTTATTTTAAAAATGACATAAAAAGTTCATTTTTTTTTTTTAAGTTTACCACCTTCTGGACTATTCCTGACGTACAAAGGCAGAGCATTATACTGTTTGCCATCCTATTCTTACCAGAGTGGGAAGGTTGAGTTTTCTTCTTGTGGAGTTACCAAGCAATAAAATTCAACCTGCCCCGTCCTGAAACGAACTTGTGCTATGTAATAGAACATTTAAAGTCGGCCATATCTTTTAAGGAATGATATTTCTATTCCACGGATTAAAGTAGATTAGAAGTGAGATCGGGTGTATCATTAAGCTTAAACGATGATGATGAAAACGTAAAATTGGTATTAATTTTTTTAATGTATAAAACAACCTATTAAACAAGATTTAAACCCTAAATCTAAACATAATTAAATATCATATATAGATGAAAATTGCCATTCAATTTTTTTTTTTTTTTTGTTTTTGCAACGCAACTGTTCTCATTGATGCAGAAATACATTTTGTTTCACAGATTTTTCAAAATTAATATCTCGTAAAGTATTTAAGATAGTAAAGTAAAATTTTACATGGTTAATAAAGATGTCAAATTAAAGAAACTGAAAGAAATCAGAAATTCATTAATGACGGTCATTGATTAACTTCAGGTTTGAATTAAACATCGTTGTTTTCTTTTATTATATTTTAATGGATGAGTCAAAAATTCATTATATTCAAGGATTAAAAGGAAAAAAAATTGATTAATATAATTTTGTTTTAATTCTTAAACATAACTATATTGATATTTATATTAACTATATTTAGCATATAGTTATACTATGTGATATTTATTATATCATTTATTTATATTAACTATAATTATAACTATATTTTAGCCGTGTTTGAACTGATGTTCGTTAGACTTTTATGTTGATTTAAATAAACTTAAAATGTAGATTTAAATGTTAAACTTAAACTTTAAAAAACTGTAGGACTGAACCAGTAGGTGAGTCGTTGATCGAGAATAGGTTGGGTCGCATATCCTTAATCCTCAAGGTCAATGCATATCACCTAATCTAGGTCAAGAGATCAATATATATATAAGTTAAACTTTACATTGATAACTTAACTACTTTTCGGATTATTAATTTTCCAAAATGTTAGAAAAAATGCTTCTTTACATTAACGAGATTCGCATCGTTCTCGGCATAGTTTGTGTAAAAAAGATTTTAACTGTAACATCAATTATTTGTGTATTTAAGCAGATTTTGTTACCTGAACTGAGAGCCCCAGTGAAAGTATTTCCTCCTGCCAGGTAGAAAATGCGCTCTGAAAATATTTTTGGTTTGGAAAGATTAATACAGAAATATTTTTGAGGAAAACGAAGCATACAAAATTAATTAAAGAAAAGCAAATCAACATATATAATTAAATAAAGTAATAATAATGTTTTAAAAGTATATTGAACAAAAAAAAAATTATTATATATATTATATAGGAAAAAAATAACAAAAGATAAAAAATTATGAAACAAATTATTTCTATATATTAATAAAAAAAAAGGAAAACAAAAAAATACAAAAAATACTTATACAAATGAAGAACGAAGAAAACAGTGCGAACTGTTAATAAATGTGCTGTGAGAAATATGCATTGATGTCTGACTCTACCCTAGCCAGATGAGTGGGGAGATGTTCTTAAGGTACGCCAAATAGGGGTCCCAGTGACGTAAGTGTATGTGCCTTGGCCAGATGCTTACGATGTGCTCATAATAGAGCCACTGCGGAGAAACTGCACTATGAACAATCCAGGCAATGTCTATAATCAGGGACTGCTTCTCTTTCTACGCCAAATAGACCACACTGTTTTTTTTTTTGTACAATCACATATTTTTTTAGAAAACAAAATGTCTT
Source organism: Halyomorpha halys (assembly GCF_000696795.3). Lineage (NCBI taxonomy): Eukaryota > Metazoa > Arthropoda > Insecta > Hemiptera > Pentatomidae > Halyomorpha > Halyomorpha halys. Next base: position 84,238 of record NW_027116287.1, read on the forward strand.
ATATTATTAAAATAAATCGATTTGCAAGTAGGGATGGGATATCGAAAGAAAAATATCGATATTGATATCGATATCGATATCGGATAGCAATATCGATATCGGTATTATATCGGAACTAAAATATCGATATTTTAAAATATCGAAAAATCGATATCGAAAATTTAACGAATTAAAGTAATGATAATTATAAAATGATAACATAGCAATACATGGGAAGACATATTTTATGTCATACCTAATCAAAATACATAAGAAACTCTT
>NW_027116287.1:85243-88196 GCF_000696795.3 Halyomorpha halys
ATCGATATTCCGATATTATCGGTTACTCGATATCGATGTTAAAATATCGGATATCGGAGACAAAATATCGATATTTCGATAATATCGATATCGATATCCCATCCCTATTTGCAAGTCGATTTTAGAAATTAACTGAGTGAATAAAATTATAACTGTTTTTTTTTAATGTTAATTCTTGGAGTTCTGGCAATGGTCAGATTCTCCACTCAAGTTGAGTGTTTGCGGCTTTAGCGCACTTGCTCAGCCTCCACTGGCTCATTACCAGTGATGCGGCGAGAGGGATGCGCTGGGATCTTTTGAGCTCTGGGATCCTCAGGTCGATTGTGCAAATATTCTATATATTATTTTATCATTATGTTATTTTATTTATTTGTTTTCATACTAATAGTTTGATTATGTTCATTTTGTTTATTCTTCTGTTTGTATATATTTTAAGAGTTTTTTTTTTTCATTCATTTATTTTATTTTATTATGTATGAGATCATTCATCACAATTACCTTTTGCCCACAACTGTGTGGCAGATTGTAATATCTATCAATAAATAAAAAAATATTTTAAATGTTAATTCAACAGTTATGAACACGGTTGGACTCATTTTCTGTAGAATTAAAATATATATATATGACTCTATAGAATCGCACAGCTCTTACACACCGATAACATTGTTGATAAAAAAAAAAAAAAAAAAAAAAATAAGACCACCAATTTTCAAACATTCCAAGAAAATACATTTTCTAGTCACAGGCTTTAATTAAAAAAATAATAATTAATAATAATAATAATAATAATAGTCTTTTAGCAAAGTATTAAGAAGATTCCATGATTCAACTTACACTCCCATCATACAACATTGTGTTTTTTGTATTTTTTTTTAACTTACATACATATTTAACAAAAATTATTCTAAACGCGTTTTAGTTTTATATCGAATGATTAAAACATACAACTAATTGACATTACAATTAAAATATTTCCTTAACTATACCAAAAAATGAAATATTATTTATATATAATTTAATTTCTTGTTTGAGACTGGTTTGTTTATCAATTATAAGAAAAATTATTCATATAGTCTCAACATGTTTATTTTATTATAACTCCTACGTTTCGTCCATTCCGGCCATTCTCAAGAATATTTTCAGCTAACACTGCCATTTAAAAGTTGCAACATATCCTGCCTTTGTCAAAATATTAAACTATTTTTATCCACTATCTTACTTAATTTTATTTTATTAAATTTACAATATCTACTCCATCCTTATCATTTACTTCATCAGCAATATAGATTATTGATATCGCTTTAGTAGATATTGTAAGTAGTATAAATTTATACTTTATAATATAATGACATAAAAATCAAAAAGCAATAAAGAATAAATTCCTATACAAATATTGAAAAAAAAAAACAACTCACAAGCTCACAGGTTGTAGTAGATATTGTAATTAGAACAAAATTAGAATATAGATTAAAATAGATTGATAGGCTGAGATATATTTTGACTAAGGTAGAATAGTATTTTAATGATATTGTTAGCTGTGTAATATTATAAATGAGATATCCTAGAGAATGCCTGAAACGTAGGAGTTTTAAGAAAATAAACATATTAAGACTATATGGATATTTTTTATTATAATTGATGAATTTATTTTTGTTTTTGTTTTAAGCATTGACTGGTTAATTATTACCTGATTTAATGACCTTCAATTAAATCTTTGTTTTTAGAATCTTCCAATTAAATCTAAATATTATTCTTTATCTCTTTCTTTGAGGTCTGTTCTCTTGTGCTTATGTACATTTTTTTTCATATTATTTTTAATATAATGAAATAAATATTCCTTCCAGTGAAAGATGTAAATGGGACCGTCTTAATTACTCCCTCACCACTGCCAAAAAGATGGTGAATGCAACGAATTTCCAGGTAATGAACCGAGGAGGTAGCCGAGACAAAGAAGTAGCTGGAGCACACCTCAGACCACTCAACATGAGGCGAGGTTAAAAAATACTAATGAGGCTGGCTCTGAGGTCACCTCACCTCTCACCTTATCCTTTCTCTGTCCCTTCATTCAGGATATATTGGGTCTTTTATTACTTTTTTCGGATCTTCTCTCAATTTATTTATTTATTATTCATGATCTTAGACTTAACAATGTTTAACATCTAAAATTGCAATAACTTATAGTCCAGGAGTCAGTTATTTCCTGAAATATAGTTTTTCTAGTTGATATTTTCTAGTTGTTCAAACGAATTTTTTTAATTTATGAAACATTATAGCTGAGGAGCCATTAGATGAATGAAATGAAATGAATGAATGAAAAAATAACTTTGTTCTGGGACATATGTCTCCTAAGAATAAATACATGGGCCATACATTAAGATTTTTGTCTGGCAAGCATTTACAGGTTTCCAGTAAGTAAAATGAAATTACATTGGGATATTAGCTTAACTACTGTTTATAATGTTAATCAATATATGCCTATTTATTTTATTACAATGATGCGGAGATTTGGTTATACAATAAGTGAAGGAATAGGTGTTGTTTAAAAGAAAAAATGGATGAGGACTGGCGTATGGAGATGGGAAGAGAGTTCCAGAATGAGGATATAAATCAATCGGTTGGGATCTGGTGTTTAATGAGTGAATGGATGAACGAAGAGTGAGGAGATCAAGGATATAGGTAGGTTTTCTGATTTTAAGAACTTGGAATTGGAAAACACCAAGGAGGTATTGCCTTCGGGAGGTTGGATAGAGCCACTTCAACTCGGAATACCAGCTGGAGACTTGAGAGCGCCTTGGAAATGCAAAGATAAATCTTACAAAGCAGTTCATGAGTCTCTTCAGTCTCAACTCTAGTCCTGCAGATAGCCTTCCATAGACCAAGGATCCGTAGTCGAAGTGGGGGAAGATGAGAGAGGATACTAGGAGCTGACGGGTGTTCTGAGGAATGATGTATA
>NW_027116287.1:92939-124087 GCF_000696795.3 Halyomorpha halys
GAAAAAGATCTAACTCGCTTGAACTGCTGTAAAATACTGATCTATTTGCGGAGCCTGTCCGTCTATATATATACAATCGGTCAGCTGTTCTCGATCAGCTGATATGGACCTGTCAGCTGACAGTCCGTAACTTATATATATATATATATTGCCAATTATATATATATTGGCAACATTGATCATCGTAGGGAATGAATTTTTATAGTTATGAATATGAATTTTCCATATGAAATTTTATCCAAACAACTATAAATGATTTGATTTTAGCATATATCATGAAAACTATAACTCCTACGAAGATAATCGGTTACTATTTACTTTTTTACAAATTCACTAGCTTTACTTTGAGTGCTAATAAAGATATGTACGTATTATCGTTTATCGCCTGAGATAAATTTACTAACTACTGATTTTTCAGTATATATTTCATGAAAAGTTTCTTTAAAAAAAAAAATTATCTCGAGAACTATTAAACTTAAAAAGCTGTGTTAAGGCTTATACTTTATAAATTTACTCTGCTGTAAATGATATTCTATTAGGTTTTCTAGTATTCTAGATATTTTTAAAGATATACAGCTCCAAATAAAAAATTATTTTCTTTAACGTTTTGAAACAGCCGCAATTTTTATTCCCCCTCACTATACTTGGCGGACTCATTAATTTTGACTAGTAATTATACGTAGTTTTCACTGTAGTAATCACAAGATGGGGTGAAATAACCGACTTTTTTCTCCTCTTGAGCTGTTCTAAAGTCTAAGATCATAAATAATAAAAAATAAATTAATAAAGTGAGAGAACATCTGAAATCAGTAATTATTTCGCCTAATTATACCACCAGTGATAGATCCTTTCGATGTAGGTCATTGTTCGATGTACGATGACGTTAAAATCTCTAAAGGATATGACATAAAATGAAGAATAATTAGAAGTGAATTCTTTCCATGATTGGAGAGTACCTAGAAAACACTTACTAAAAGTAGAGCGTTCTTTGAAAAAAAAAAAAATTTAATTGCGCAACGTTATTTAATATTATAACATTAAACTAGCTATGTTAGTCATATATTTATGTTATAGCTATATTTTTTTTAGCCATATCCTGGTTTATGCAGTAGCATACGTACGATTATTATAACAATAGCCAATAACGGATCCTAAGATGATTTTTTTATATAATTATGTTAATAATTATATAAAAAAATCATCTTAAATTCTATGTAAAATATAGCGGATAATATTTAAATACATTACATATTAATTCAAATTAGCTTCCAATACATACCATTGTTAAATCCTGGATTTTCTTCTTAGGAGGTCTAGTAAGTCAATTTCAATAAATGTTTTGAGGTTAAAAATTTCCAAAATTTGAATATATTTTATTCTAAATTATCATAATGTTGCACAAAGTTTCGGAACTATTGTCCCATATTCATGTACTTTAATAAACCTCTTAATTAGTCAAACTTTTAATTTCATTATCTACATTGCTGAAAAAATTGCTTTATACTGTTTTAATTCATTATTATAATCATAAAATAAATCATTCATATGACCAGCAGGTCCCCTAGATATAGTCGCATACCGAAAATAATGACGTGGGTCCTTTAATGAACATTTCAGAATGGAATGTTTGCAAATCGCATGGGCCTATCTAAACAATAGCCAACATCGAGCAAGCGACCAGAACCGTTCAATAAAACGGTATCAAACCCCATTGAATATTTCGCTCCTATACAAATCCAGTGTTCGATTTCTGTTCTGGAAAGCCCTGCATTGAGGACTCCGATAACGTAAAACAACACGTCCTCTGAATTAATTAGTTTTAACCTACTTCAACAAGGAAAGTCGGTACATAAATCGAAATAAGCGTGTATACAAAACAAGAACAAAAGAGAAAGGATATGCAGTAAACGGAACCTTTCCCCATGTATTTTATTTTTATCCAAACCAGGATATTTTCCTGTGCATCCCATTTAAAAAATGTTGGTTCTTCTTAAAAGTCAAAATGAAATAATACGGTTATAAACTAATTTATATATTTATTTCTTGCAACTTAGGGACAGTCAAAATTGATGATTCGGCCAAGTACAGTTAGGGGGAGTAAAAAATAGTGCTTGTTTCGACAAGTTAAAAAAACATGATTTTTCATTCAGGGCTCCGTAAAGCTCTTCACAGTAAATAGTTCCCAAGATTGATTTTTTTAAAATCAAGATCATATATTTCATGAAGTATGTACTGGAAAATCAATAGTTAGTGAATTTACTGTGATAAATTTTTATATCAGGAACTATGAAACGTTGTCTATTAGCACTCAAATTAAATCTATTTTAATTTTCTATAAAAAAAGTTTATGAAGTTTATCTTCGTAGAAATAGTAGTTTTTATTTTTTCCAAAATTTATTTTAGCGTATGTAATAAAAACTAATGCTCCTACGAATAGAAATGCAATAAACTATTTTACAGTACATTAAACTACATTTAATTTGAGCGCTAATAGACATCTGTAAGTCTCATGGTTTCTGATATATTGATTTCCCAGAATAAATAATTAATAATTTTTCACTACACTTTTTATGAAATAAACTGAATCTTCGGAACTACAAGACGTAAATAGCTCTGTAATGGGTCTTATTTTAGCAAATTCACTAAGCATTAAATGATGGTCTATTAGGGTTTTTAGTGTATTAGGTAATTTTGACGATATGGAGTTCCGAATGAAAAAGAATTTTGAAATAGTCACTATTCTTTTTTCTCCCTAACTATACTTGGCTGACTCATTAATTTTTCAATCGACAAGTAATTTACATAGTTTTCATTAAAGTAATAAAAAATTACTGCCTTTTGCCACTGGGCTCTTGTACTTAGAGATTTGGGCTCTACTTAACCATCGAATTATCTAATCCTTAAAATTCTGGAATGCTCCTTAATTTGTCACAAATAAAATCATCCATAAAGATCTCAATATTTCATACGTGGCCGATCGAGTCCGAACCATGATATCAATAATTCCATAATAAATTCACTAAACACCAAAACCTTGCTTTTTCTTTTAATTTTGTTAATCCACCGATACGCCTGAACAGATGACCTCGAGACCTTCTAACGAGTGGATAGTTCCTTCAAAAATATTTCATGTGATTATGGCTTATTAAATATACTTGTATTTTAACTTAAATCAGTCGTAATATCCAGAAATAAAAAAAAAAAATTTATTTAAAATTTATTTTAGACGAAAGTAAATTTTACTTAAATTATAGGCAAGATTATTTCACCATATTTAATTTACAAACAAAATGTCTTTGGCGTATTAGAAAAAATGTTTAAGTAATTGATGTCATATGATTATATATTTTTCAATTTTAATGTTCTTGAAGTCGAAACGTTGGACATTTGTTTTATTTAAAACTTGTGGAATAATATTCCCTAAAATTTAAAAAATAAATTATTTTTCTTTAACTGAAAGATAAATTGTGCTCGAAAATATAAGTTATTAACATTATGTTTATTTAGATCGATAGTTTCATTTAAGTTATTTGTTTTAAGCCCGTTGCAAATATTTTCTAAAGTGTAACTATTATACTGGGTTACACCAATATCTAACTTTAATTTTTGAAGATTTAGTAAGATAACTATTTTAGATTATTTTTCCGAATTAATATAAAAAAATATTAAATGAAATAGGATTCGTACAAAGGTCATTAAGGAAAACAATAATTAATTGATGAAATATGTCGTTCTTAAATTTTAAGGAATTGGATCGAATTGGTCTTCCGTGAGTTGCATCAACAATTTACTGTTGTAAATTAGATCTTTTGAAAGTCCGAGGGCTAAGTGTTAAATCTGAATAGACAACGAAGGTTAATGTAAGTGGTTTAGTCAGCTTGAACTTCTGCGTAACAGATTTATTCAGCATTGATAGCGAATGCATTATTAATGTCACCCAAGCGGAGGAATGCAGATAGTATTTAGATGAAGTCATGCACATAGTTGCTAGCGATCTAAGAGATTATTCAATGAACTGAACATATCGATGATTCAAAAGTAGTATTTATTTATTATTTTCTTTAATCAACATTAACAACAACGTCATCGAGTGTTTTTCTCCGAGATTACAAGCTGAGCCGTAGTTTTTTAGATTCAATACCTAAGTAGTGAATTCATGCCTAGTGCAACATTGACATCCGCCATTTTGTGTCAAAATTTAAACTACGCTGTGGGACGATATGTGTCAAATGAGCGTCTGCTAGAATTTTTTTTTTTGCTCGGAATAATTTTTAAAAAGCTCCAATCACATTTCAGTAAACTGGACCATCATTTTTTGGTTTTGAAGAGTAGGGAACAGCATCCTGTACGAGAAAAAAAAATTCCAAGCATTCCAAAACAAGATTCTAAGAATCGCAGTGGATTATATTTCATATTATATTTTGTAATATTCCTAAATTTAATACAAGTTTAATCACATGTAGCCTATTGATAGGATAACAGGAATTGATATTCGTAATCTTGTGAAATAGTAATTTCGAAATTGTGAATTTTTTTAACGATGTTTAAGTTTAAGCTAAACTGAGTAGAAGATGGTCAGGGGAGCGGTTAGAAAATAAACAAAAAGTTACTTATTTGTGCCAACGTTTCGACCTGAATTTCAGGTCTAATATATGTATAAGAGATATTCATGTTCTTTAGTTTAACATGTTTAGGCGTGTTAAATGGAGAAATATTTCCTTATTTTGCCTACTAAAAACGATATAACACGTAACATGGTTGAGAGTTTGTTAATAGGTATGTTAAATGGAGAATGTCACACAACAGACCAGCTGAGCTCGTAATTGTTTTGTTTGTTGTGGTAGATTACTTGTTCGTAGTTTGTATTTTAATTGTGTATTGGTATTGGTTTGGATGTTTTAAAACTAATAAAGCAATGTATGACTATAATTATAGTGTAATGACAGTTTCTAAAGCACATCTTGATCCTCTTCCTCTCAATTTAGAAGATCACCAAACACTGAGGTCATATTTTCACACAGCTTCCACTTTAGGCACGTTGTAATAAATTACTTTAATCAAAGCTGAAAATTAAACAATAACCTGAAGTTTTGGAAGGAAAGGTTATAAACCAAATTGCTCATAAAATCCACTAGGAACTCTTATGCATTTAACATATAACATAACTTTAAATTGGGCTACACGCAATCCTATACTTTTAACATTTAACATGGTAAAACATTTTACATTCAACACAACATCATGAATACCATTATAATATATTTATTACATATAATATATTTTTTATCCTTTAGCTAATAGTAAGAATGTTTTCCATGGAATTGAAATTCTCCTGCAAACCTGAGAGATAAAAGAGCGAGGGATCCAAAGATAATGTAATTAGCGAAAAGTAATTTAATAATTGTAATTGGAAGAAAGCCTCTGAGAGCCTTTACAAAGAGGAATATTAGAGAATTTGGGCTAAATTATTTCAGCTTCACGAAACTGTGCCCAAGGAGTGGATCAGAAAAGTGTGAACTTGTTAATTGATCTTATTTGTTTTATGGGATATTTAAAAAAAAAATTAAATCTAGCTAGTAATTTATTTGTATTAATAAGTAATAACAAATAAGGCTCATACTTTAGTAAGTATGAATCAGTGGATGAACGAAACTGCTCCTTCTAAGAATCAGATCAAATTGATTCACTCAGCACAGCAGGATTATTTATCTTTTATAGATTCGATTGAAGGCACTACTATGAACTAATGAATAGGGTGATTAACATGAGATTTTGATTCACTAAAAATATGCTCTCTTTCTGTCTGACTCTCAGTAAATAAAACAAGATTGAGTGGTGGAGTAGTGATTTAATACTGAAAGTATTAAATCTCTACTCCAGTAGTGAGTATTAGATCACTCTAATAAGATATTTGAAAATGTAAAATAATTGTTATCTAATAAATTTGTAATTATTTTTAAATCTCTAATCCTAACGATCATCGGCGTAGAAAAGAGTATTAGTGATATTAGGAGAAGCTGAGGGTGTTAACGGCTTTCAAAATATACTACCACCATATAGTACTAAAAATAAATAATTTATTGTAATTGAAATAATTAATAATCCTTATTATTACTAATTTAATAATTAATAACAAACGCCTAATTATAGTCAGAAGTGAGATAGCCCATTGAGTTAGTTTCTGAACTCTAATCCCCCAGCCCTAGGTTCGAGTCCGGCTGTGGCAGTAATTATTTATTCTGTTATAACAGAATGAGTTTGAGAACCAAAATAAAAAAAAAAATCTATATTACAGTAAAATTAATTTTATGATCATTTATTTCATGATTTTTTTTTAAAAAAATCATTTTGAATATCATTATTTAAGTAACACAAATATGGTTAAAGTGAATACTCAACATTAATGATTGTAATCTGTCCTCGTTATAGTTTTGGAACATAACAATATTAAAATTGTAAAATATCTTCTAGAAACATTCTCTTTAAAACACTGGTACAGAACATTATCTCCAAAAATCACATATTTAAATTTGAAAACATAAAAAACCTGGAAAATAAAATAGAAACAAGAAATAGAAGATATAAATAGACAAGATATCAAGAAAACTTTACAAGATTCATTTTATTTCATAACGTTTTCAAATTATAAATTCAGTGTAAATGACCCGAAACATTAAAAATAAAAATAAATAGTGCAATCTTATTACACATTAGCACAAAACACATTGAAATGACTGCAGACTTATCGACGAATATAAAATAGAAAAACTTAAACTATGCTGTTATCATAAATTAGTGAAATATATTATAATATTGTGTAATTGAAAAATGTTAAAAAAATTAAAATTGAAAAAAAAAGATTGAAATAGAAATATATCATAATACCATATGATAAACAAAGCTCAAAACAAAATAAAATTAATAAAACATTTTTAACTGTTTAACATACAATAGGTACGTCTTCTCAATACATAACCAGCTAATAACAGTACAAATAATATAAACAGAATAAGTCCTTATTTTTTATTTATTACTTTAATACCCGATCGGTGTGGTGGGTCTTACATAGTTAATGTAAGAGGTACATTTTTTTTTAACAATAGATTATAGAGGGTATAGTCTCATACAAACTATATACAATGTTATAAATAAAACAAAAAATTAAGATAAAATGAATAGATTAAAATAAAAATTCTTAATAAAAGATAAAAGTGAAGTTAATAACAAAATAATGACATTTATGGCTTTAACAAAATAAAGAATTTACTTCAAATGGAAAAAAATAAAATAAAGTTTTAGAGCGACAATAACAGAACTGATAAATACAGAAGTTATAACAGGGTGTCCTGAAGCAGCCAGGGATGTCTTCGGATTGTGGTTGGGTTTCCCAAGTTGTAGGTTACTGCTCCTTTAACTGTAGGTAACTGGGAGTGGACTTTATGAACCTTTTTTTATGTAATCCTCTATTGTCTCTATTCGTAATTTCTGATGCAATTAGCTGTTTAATATTTCCTTGTAAAATGAAGACAATCATATATGGTATGTATGTAACTAACAAGCAGACTATAAAAAAAGTATTAATTATTTATTATATACGAAGAAGATGTTATTTATAAAAAATCGTGGTATGTAGAAAAAATGTTTTATGCTTAAATATTAAAATAATACATATCGTTCTAGATAAAAACGAAATATTAAAATTAAAAATTATCCTGAAAATGGGGAAAGTATCCCGAAACGGTGAGGAAAACTTTCACATGCATTAATTTTTTTTTTTTGCTAACTAAGGTGAACATAGTATTTAACAAAAAGGCCGAGATGAGATGATTCAATCGGAATACTACTTTTATTCTATTTTAGCCGACCATGACTGTTGTGGGAAGATAGCTTTGTAGGTAGGATGTGAAAGTGGGCAGTGGTCAGTGTCCTGCTCCACTGGCAAGGAACATTACTGAGTCCCTTTCTTTCCTCTCTGTACGACTCATAACACTTACACACCCTTTCTCTTGACCGGCTCAAGGCTCTTTCTGTTTCTTACAACTTTTCTTTGTTTTTCCTATTGTTCCATAGGTTTCTAGCCTCGGCTCTGTTCATTCACTTATAGAATAAATGTACTTACACGGAAAATTCACTTCAGGAAAAATGTCGGATTTCATAGAAAAAGTATAGAGGTTGGGTTAGGTTAAAATATAGTGAAAACACATAGGTCTATAGTGCCTTTCTTCAACTTGTATGTTCCATTTATTTTATATTTTAATTAATAAATTCAACGGATTGTATTTTTTTAGATATGTTTCATTTAACACATTTAAGAGGTAACATTAGTCATTTTTATTTATTTTTCTAAAAAAAATTGCCTTTTTATGATTGATTTACTTTTACTACAACGTTTACTCATTCTCCAATTAATTGTTTTTCAAATGCTAAAATCATGCACAATTTTTAGTGATAAAACTATTAATTATAAGTTATTTAAATATAATTTTGCAATTGTATTTCAATTCACATATGTAAAAATTTAAGCAAAGATTAAAATAAACTTATATAACAAAAATACCCCTTGGTTTTCCTTAATCTTAATTATTTTCAGTAAATATAGCTAGTGACATTAAAATTTAACATCAAATCATTAAATTGATTTTTTAAAAATTATTATTTTATGATAGTTATGTCAAAGAACTATCTTAAAATTATTACCTACAATACAAGAAATATATTACAATATATTTTGATTCTCAATCAACTGTCAATTTACGTTCCACTTCAACAAAATGATTTCATTGATCAATATATACCAAAGGAATGGTCCCTTCACGTTGCATTAATTCCATGGCGTAGCTTTAGGCTGTAGCTAGACTATACCACCTTAGCTGGACTCATGCAACACCTTATAATGCCACAAGGCAATTAAAGGGAGAAGAATCAGTAAAGTATATATAATACATTTTATGTATTATTTGTGTATGAAGTACTTATTCTATTTTAATGAAGGATATGAAAAAAAAAAGATCAATGTATTCATGTTAGTAATAAGCTCCAGAAAACATTTCTGATAGATATGATAAATTAAATACATTTCAATGTTTTACTGTCACGAGCATTTCTCATTGCCATGATTATCCAAGAGTAAAATTTTTTACTTTTACATATCTTTTTCTTTAATGTCGTGAAACTGGCCAGCAACGCAATTTTTTTTATCATTATTGATTTCAGTTTGAAAAATGGAAATACTAATTCTAATTTTTTAGCATCGTTCTAAAGTGTTTTTGATAAATTCAGGTTTAATCCTAAACTACTTAGGCGTGAGGTGAAATATGAGCAATGGTACGACCTCCTCTCACTTACGGGTATCCCAGGACTTGACCTCCTTTTTTATAATTTTTAGTTCAATCCTTTGGCTCTCATTTCACATAGATTTCCATCTATCTCTAATTTCCTTTTCTAGGTGTTTGCTCATTTCTAAAGGAGTTAGAATTGCCTTACCCCGTCCGGGTGCGCGAGTTCTTCTCTTGCAGTACGATCGGTCAGTTTGTTCCCAACGATTTCCACGTGATTTAGAACCCATATAAATTGACAAACTCAGGTTTTGAGGATTGTTTAGGTAGAAATGGGTAGTGTTTAGGTTGGCATTCCTCGTCCTACTGGTCTTCAAATTAATTTAGCGAAAAATAAATATCTGTTATAAATAATAATAATAAATATAAATAATAAATATCGCTGCTGGAGCAGAGAATTATTTATTGTGATACTACCTTCAGCCAATCCTGTAGACTCGGGAGTCATTCGTGGCACACCCAGCCTCTATAAAGTGTGTACTCTTAATTGGGAAAAAATCTGAGCGTGGTCATCAACAAATCTCCTCCTTGTATAACCATCGTTCAAGAAATAAAACTTCCTTGCAAAGTATTAAGCCCCTGGCCCTTTATAAAATTAATAAATATGAAAAATAAATATGAAGACAAAATAAACTTTCTTATTGTTAAGAGGGGCAAAAATATTTGATTGTGATTGTTAGCTGAGTAAATCAATTTTTTTTCAGACTGTTTGGAGGATTTATAATTGAAGGATTTAGAAATTCAAATTAAAAATCGTAATTCGCTTTAAGAATAACCAATATTTTCCTTTAAGATTGACTAAACACCTACATATGTGTGTGTAACTTATTAAATTAACTTACACAATTAAAATACAATCATAATAATAAAAACATGACTGTTTACAAAATAAAAGACAAAAAAAAAATTTCGTTTTAATCACTGATATTTACATTCAAAATTCACTGATATTGTTATCAAGTTTCTAAACTAAACAGGACATATATATATATATATATATATATATATATATATATATTGAATTGTGAACCTCCCCTTTGTAGTAAACCTTTTAATAAAATTGAATCGCTTTGTTTGTTGCTGATATAAGAAGTAGATCAAGGAGAGATATAAAGGGAGTAGAGGAGAGGGACAAGTGGTCTGTCCCCAGCGGGAATTGAACCTCATCACAAGCGGGCCAGAGGAAGCAGAGCCAATATCCCAGCGAGGCAAACACTCACACCACACTGGCCAAGTCATTAGCGGGCTATTGTTGTTTTAGTAGGGCCTCTATATTGCCTGTCTCAAGGGTCCACTGTAAGCCTCTAACTAAACCTCTCTCTACAAACACTAACGCTTTTCCTATAGATCTATACTTGTCATTTCACTTTTACTATTGTCTCTAGTCGTCATTACGAGGAGCGACATTAGCTTATATCCATCAATGGAAACCCGTGACTATATTGGGTATAGTAATAATAAATATATATAAAAGTCAAAATAGATTATTAGGTAACAAAATAGGAAAGGAGAAACCGGGTTAATGCAGATCACTTCAGTTAGTTCTTTTTTCCAGCTTTCATAAATCACCTCAAATAATTTCTTGATACATAGTATCCTACATTTTTTTTTTTTACATATTTGGAATATTTATATAGTATAAGTTGTTATTAACATCTCATAAAAATATAAGCCTGCTCGGTATTACCCCAAGGCCAGCAGTAATACTCGATAGTGGACGAGTAAGACAATATTTGTTATTTTGGGGGTTATTAATATTTTCGATATTTATATTATTTTTATCTATATATGATTATGATGAAAATAATTAAATTTAAACATATCTAAAGGGGCTGGGTAGCTCAGTGAGTAAGTCGCTGTGCTAATAACTCCCATGATCTGAGTTCTAATCTGACTGGAGCAGAGAATTATTTATTCTGATACTGCCTTGAGCCAACCCTGTGGGCTCGGGAGTCATTCGCGGCACACCCTGCCTCTATAAAGTGTGTACTCTTAATTGGGGAAAAATCTGAGCGTGGTCATCAACAAATCACCTCCTTGTATAACCATCGTTCAAGAAATAAAAGTACTGAGCCGCTGGCACTTCATGGGCTGTTGCGGTACGGTTTTCCATTTTTAAACATATCTAAAATGCCTCAGCTAATTCTTTTATCTGTATACAATAAATACTTCCAGTGTCCAATAATAATCTTTTTATAATAATTCATATACTTTTCTAGTTTAATACATTTTGTAAGCAGTATCATTGATATAAATCATATCTTATAATAATATACTATGATTATAAAAGTAGAGCTCTAAAGTAGAGATATAAATGTTTCATGATAAGCTTTTTAAATGGAGTAAAGGGTGAGAAATACTTCAGTTGATTATTTTTGGCACATCTTGATATTGTAAACATTACGATACAACGTACAAAACGGGACAAGGTGCCAAGAAAGAAAAAACTTGAACAAATTATAATGTCAGAATTTATTTTAAAAAAATATAAATAACTTTAAAATAGTAAGTAAGTATTACGGGGTTTATTTCATTTTAAGATAAGTCAAACGGGTTTAAGGAGGTGAATTTTAAGCAAGTTTCATCAAAATCGATTGATCTTTTTCAAAGCACTTGTTTAGCTTTTGCATCAGTAGGTTTTTTTTTTATTACCTCCTTCCTGGTCATTTCTAACATGCAAGGGGTTATCTACATAGCTACCAACCTATTCAACCCCCATTGAAATTTGAAGAGGCCATGTCATTTAGTACGTTGAACCGGCCTCTCTGCTAATGACGCCTTAACTCCCTCGGCTACAGACGGCCTCTTGCTGCAGTAGCTATCTCAAACATGGTGCTCGATTTAGTAAACTTGCTTCAGTGTTAAAAACACATTTTAAATAAAGAAGCAACGTAATCGGTCAACCCGTTCAAAAAATAATATTTGTCTTATTTGAAGTTTCGGAATAGTGATATTTTTTTCTTTTATCTCAAATATGATAGAGGACGAAAAGCGATGACTGCAAACAAACAGGTTTATGTTAAACTACATTTTTAATGTTTACAAAGATAGCAAAGGTTCATAATTATAAACAATAAATCTTCGTTTTATTAAAGTGCTTCCTTGTGAGGAACAGACAACTGACGTCAATGTTGATGATAAAAACATTTTCAAGACATCCACAACTTTAACTCAAATAATATACGAGTTTAACTAGTTAAGTGCCGAGCAATCATGGCTTTCCAATTATAACTATGATAAAAGAGAACTGGGTCAAACTGAACTTATCCAGGATTAAATAGAGTTGAGTGAAGGAGTAGAGAAAATAAGATTTTTTTCATAAAGTATTTAATCGATACTTTTTTTTTTGTTCTTGTTTGTTCATTCATCCTTCTAATTCAAAAGCTTATTTCCCTGTAGAAAGAAAAAACGTATTATGCCCACCATATATCTTTTATTAAAGCAGGGATTTTCACGCCTGGAAAGATTAAAAAATATTAATATATATTTCCATTTTTTTTATGATTTAAATACTCATCCCAGTTAATATATGGACTTTTCAGTTATTTAATATATAATATGACATTTTGAAATTGTACAACGTGTATATCAAAATTATTTATTCTTATAAAGTAAAAAAAGTACATACACTTTTTTAAGAAACAATAAAATATTCACTAGAGTAAATCTAATCTGCACTTAACTTTGGTTTCATGTGCCTTTATTTTTGCTTAAGTTCTCCACTGAAGACCTATACAGCTCCAGAGTGAAAATGTCAAGATTCATTTCTCGGGGCCGCCGTAAAATAAATATTGACCGACTCAGGTGGGTACTCACTTTTTTTTTTATTCCACAAATAATTTTATTTTTTATTTGCACCTTATTCCACTTAGTGCACCTGTAAATGTATTTTATCATATAAATTTATTGAAATGTCCATGTAGTGTGTTGTGAAACCGTTTGTAATTCATATGAATGTGGTCCGTTACAGTCAGAATGCGTAGGTCGGTGTGAATGGTCTCATTTGAAACGTATAGTGGTGAGTTCTTTGCCAGTCTTAAAAATTGTGATTGAAAAGTTTCTGAATCTGTCTTTTTAGCAGGACCATAAATTTGGCAGGCGTAAGTCCATATGGGTTTTAGTAAGATAAATAATACTTTGATAACCGCAATTTAATTTTAACAATTGCTCCAACGTATACTGATACTCAAATTTACTTATTGTGTTCGATATCCTAACAACAATGCAGGTAACAATGACTCTTTAAAATGTGCTACAAGTAAGAAACTTTCCAGTAAACTCACTCCGCGTAAAGCCTATCGATCGGGTCTAGAAATAATTAAAACTCGTTGTTCACCTCAAAGCGGCAATTACATCGTGATCATGGTTTTCCTCTCACTGGCGAAACGAACTTTCGGAGAACTGTAAATAATTTAAAGATGCGATAGCCACAATCCGAATTCCCAATTATTGTAACAGTAAACAGTGCTTAGATTAAGTTCAAAATTCACGAGGCGTTTTCGCGTAAGTTGCTCACGAATTACAGATGAGTGACCAAATCATTGGGTAATTTTTTTATTTTTATTTATTTGTAATAGTTTTTATTGTTATTCACAGATTTTAAATAGTGCTTGTTAGTAATTATTTTTTAGTAGACCTCAAATATCTACAAAAACATCATATGGTCCGATTTTCCACTGATATAAAAGTTGGAAATTAAAAAGAAAATTCAAGTTATATTATCATGTTAAATAGGATACGGTAAATGAAAACATATTTTGAATTGTTGCATAGAAATTTTTTTTTCAAACCAATTAGAAATTTTTTATGTTAACCATTTAAAGAAAGTTATTAATATTACGAAGATTTTTTTTCATAAAACCAAGAATTTAAAGCCAACTTGGTAACGATAAAATAAAGTTCTACTTAGCTGTACTCTAATAGCTACTTCAGAACTTTTTTTGTTTAGTTTAATATTCTGTGATTTAGAATTATCTAGTTTAATGGTTAATCTGTCATACTTAAAACTATTAATCGTACAGCCTATTCCTGGTATATTTTTAAAAATATATTTCATGCATTTTTCAGGCCAAAGAGCATGGTAATAAATGTTTTAAAAAACAATGAAGTATATTTTAAATAATTATGACAATAATATGCACACATAGATTTTTAAATATATTTTTTTATTTTTTATTTTATTCATTTAAAAAATTACATCCAATATGATCCGACCAGATGACATCTATCGGTGCCAGAATAACACATAAAAATGATAGAGATAAGTGAAATGTAATTATTACAGTTTAGTCTATTAGGGTATTGTGGAGGTTATACAATTTTTAAGGTAACTAAGTACAATATGAATTGATCTCAAGTGATACAATTAATATTTTAATTAACAACTACTATAATGAAAATAAACTAAAAATAAAAATAAATTAATGATTAAAAAAAAATAATAAAAATAACTAAACGGATTTTGAAGTCAATAATAAAGCTTATTATATAAATAACATATTTATTTGCTACCAAATCGGTTTGATGGGTCTTAATAACCAGTTTCTTTTAACAATTGATAATGAGAGGGTTCTACAAAAACAGACTAATAATAGTTAATAATAAAAAATACGCATCTATACTTAGGTTTATTTTTTTAATATTTCTCTAATACCATATCGTCCTGATGAGCCTTACATGTTTAGTATAACATTAGAATTTATTTTAACACGTCTCGTGCAAAATACATCCCTAAATACTAACAGTAATATAATTATTGAATAATTTTATATAATGAAAGTAAATTATTAAAAATAATTAATCAAAAAATAATAATAGTAATTTAATTGAAAAAATGTAAGAAAGAAAAATAAATAGAACAACTATTATTTATAGAATTTATAAAATAAATAGCTGACTTATTTATTGAAAAATAATTTGAGGAAAAAAATGATAATAAAAATAATGAAATAATTAAATTTAAATATTGGATCATTTGTATATGATTAAAATTCCAATAATCAGTACTCTGTTTTTATCCATGTAAATAAAGGCAACTTTTTACTAATTTGTTCTACAAAAATAGATTATTAATAGTTAATAATAAAAAATACATATCTATATTTAGGTTTAATTTTTATTTTTTTTAACATATCTCGAATACCATATTGTCCTGATGAGCCTTACATGTTTAGTATAACAATTAGAATTTATTTTAACACGTGATAATGAAAGGGTTATTCTCCTGCAAAAGACACCCCTAACAACTAATAATAATATAACTATTAACTAATTTTAAATAATAATTTTTTTAAAAAAGTAATTGAAGAATGAATGAAATGGGAAAAATAATTTGATAAAAAATAATAATAAAAATAGATTGACACTCAGTTTATTGCAGTACGATTTCTATTAGTTTGGGCTTTAATTTTATAGATGAATTTACCAGTCACTGCACCTTTAACTGCTGGTAGCTGGGAATAGAAATTTGTGGTACGTTTTTTGATTAATTCATCTAATGATTTCGGATTTTCAAGCTAACCCCAAAACTTCGATCATTCAGAAGATAAAAAAAAATAATAAAGTAAACACTGGAAGTAAAATATGCTTTTTATGTTTTAACAAAAATGTTAACATTGTATGCTTCATGTTTAATAGTACATCGATCTTAAGCTAATTTACATAAATTTTTTTCTGACTACAGTTTATGTTTGGAATAACCATTAGTATTTTATTACAATTATTGTTTTTGTAAAAATTGTGTTAAGCTTATTTCAGTAAAAAGATATAGAAATGGCCGTGGGATTCGCATTGATTCATTTGGGAGTAATTTAAAATGAAATTGGGACAGCAACCGTACTTGACTAGACCATTTACGTGAATCAGCGTAAACAGTTTGAATCGATATCTTGAATTCTGAATATTTTTTTTGATCGATTATTTTTTATTTTATTAGACAATGTTTCTCCGCGCTATATACGCTCTTACTTACCTGAAATTCTAATGATTGATTTATATCTAGTTTAGACAATTAGTTTTAACATTTCTTACGACGATTTGTACAATTATATGTACTGATAACAAGAAAAGCTTTCGGTAGAGAACAAATTACTACTTTGTAAAACAATAATAAATCTTATTTGGATTTATACTAGAACCGTAGCAAAATGCTAAACACTCTAACGTCTAACGCGTTCAACCCTTTCAGTCCGGAGTCCTACGAACAGTAGTCAATGCACCATACTACGTAACTAACAATACCCTACATCATGACCTTAATATCCCATTTATATCAAACTTTATTAAATTCAAATTTACCATATTCCATAAGAAGCTCACTGACCATCCTAATCCCCAAGCTAATTCCTATATAATATTACCCGTTCTCCCCAAACGTTGAAACGGCAGTGGTTCAGAGACCTATTGTAAATAATTATATTGGAGTTCTTGCAAGTGCCAGATTTATCTCTCAATTCCTGGGCGTCTGCGGCCAGTGCCCTCACTTATCCTCCACTGACGTCATTGAGAAAGAAGTGCCGGGATTTTCCGAAGTCCTGCTCACTCCTCCACAAGTGGGGGGAAAGTTCGGTTTGGATTTCCCCAGGGTGAATATAATAGCTAAGAATAATTGTGTTTAAGATGTTATTTTACTTTAAGTTTAATTTTTTTTTTTTTATCATTTAATTTATGTATTTGTAAATATAGTGTGAAAGAGCTCTATGAGCTTAATTATTATTTTCTATTAAGACAGAATTTAATATTACACATTAAAAAAAGAAGAATTAGCGTATTGAAAAAAATCTTATCATCATTATAATCAACCCTCTTAAACCGCATTAAGCAGTGTGAGGAGAAAGTTTATACTCTCCAGCTCTGCCGGTCTTCCGTAAGGCGCCTTCTGTCATTCCATTGAAGCCCTCTTCTCAGGAAGTCGATCTTTACCCCATCTTCCCATTTCGTAATAGGCAGTCCTCTTCCTCTCATGTCCTCCACTTCGGCTCGGTAGGCCTCGTCTTCCTCCTTGTTTCCATTCGCAGAAGATGTCCCAGCCATCTTAGTCAATTCTCTTCTATCACATCGTTGGTCGGCTTAATATTGAGATTCGACCTGTTAGTGGTGTTGCGTACTCTATCCCCTCAGTCTTTCGGTGGAATCTCATTTCTGACTCTTATATCCTTGTTGGTGCTTCTTCGTCAGCGTCCATGACTCTGAGGAATATGTCAAAATGGGAAGAAATGTCGAACTGACGGCCACGTTTGTTTTCTTTACACCTCTCGTTTAGAAAACCTCTCTTAACTGCATCAAACATACTACTCGAAACAGCGATTCGCTGCATATTTCACTGGCATATTTCTCCTTGGCTTCTTCCCAACCCTCATCACTTTTGGTTTTCCAGGGCTGATAACCATATTAATCTTCCGCAGTTCTTCTTTTAATATATTAATATTGTACTTTAGAAATAAGGTAATAAGGTAAATAAAATTTTTAAGTGTTCCGTTTGTTTAATTTCAATGCATAAAAAATAATTAAAAACTAAATGAAAAACAAGAAATTATACGAAACATTTAAGACATTATCTCTCATATCAAGGTAGGAAGAAATTATGAACAAATTTTGTTGAAGTAATCTTTAAAATTTTAAAAGTTATTGAAATAATTATATTGGAAGTGGGTAGCTCAGTGGTAAGGCTCTGTGCTACTAACTCCAAGGATTATTATCTGTTTCACTGTAGCCATGACTCAGCCCAGTGGGTTCGTGAGGCCTCCGGGAACCTCTAGCCTCTTCAAATGGTAACCTCAATTGGGTAAAAATCGGATGGTCGAGTATAAAGCTGACCAAATCACCTCCTTGCACAACCGTTGGTCTAGTAACAGTACCTCCTTAGAATGTAATACACCCTAAAACCTCATCGTTTCGAATTTTACTTTAATTTAATTATATTATAATTATTCATTATTAATAATATTACCTTAAACTGTTTGTATAAAATTCTGTCATTGTCCACAGAACTGAAGCTTAAATCAAACTCAAGTTTAAGGATCAGGCTACTTATTTTCACAATAGGGTGTAAAGTTTTAGTCTCTTTGATAATAGTGAATAAAAAGTGAATACTTTTTAATTGTGAGAAATGCAAATATAATGTTCTTCTGTAAATATGAATAAGCTTTATTGCGTACCATTAAATTATATAAATGATTATCGATTTATTGTTCTTTTAGAGTATAATAAATTAGTATATGTAACCATTTATTGGCTAATTCTATTTGTACGGGGATTGCCTCAAAAACAAACAAATTTATTATAATATTATTAGTAATTATTTAATTGTTTTCTGTCGACAAATTCTGTACTTAGTAATAGTTTATTATTTAAGCAGCGATTACTTCGTAAAACAGAGAACAGAAAGCGCTTAAGCGATCAATTGTATTATTTATTCAATTGTATTGTTTGTTCATTTGTATTATTTAGTACTCTACAATATCGACCAAATGAAAAATCATACTTTGTTACCATAATCGGTTTATGATATTTCGATTCGATTTAGATTTTCTCATTAGAAACAAACAATTTTAAATACATTATGAGTTATTAGTTGTACGAGGATTTTATGTAAGGAGAACGATTTTCGTATTTATATTATATTATTATTTTTTTTTTTTTTTTAGCTTTTTAACCTATTTATTTGTGCTTTAACTTAATTATTCATTTCTTTTAACTTATTTATATATTTTTAAAAAGATTTATTTCTATATTCCTATGTATTGATAATTCATTTTGATTTCCATTTCATTTGTGTAATGGATTTAACGTGTAAGGATCATTGGAGAGGAGAGGTATGAAGGAGACAATAGTACAAATAGGGTTGAGAACAAAAAAAGAGAAAAACAATTTTTTTTTTAAATTTATTTAATGTGATTTACAACTGTACAATAATAAATACAATAAATAAAAATGTTGTATGTTCATATACACTTGAAAATCATGGGAAGGAACCACCCATTGGTGGTACTTCAAGCATTAATTTAAATTAAAAGGTCCCGTGGCCATCTTCTTTTCAGACGCCTCAAAGGATTATCAGGGATTGTTAAGGATGAGAGATTAAGAATTAATGGGTTAGGATGGGTAAGGAGTTTGGAATGAAAAGACTCATATCTGTTTTGGGACAAATCTGCAACGAATGGGATGTTAAGGTCTTTGTGAATGAGTTTATTTGTAACGTAATAAGGAGCATCAAGAATTTTACGTAGGATTTTGGATTGTAAGGATTGGATGACGGGAGGAATTTGATGGTTTCGTAGAGCCCCAGAGCTCAATTCCATATGTCCAAATTGGTCTAATTATCGTAGTGTATACTACTTTTTTTGTAGTAAATGGGAAGTTTAGAGCGTTTGTCAAGTAAGTGTTGTAGCAATCGGAATCTACGAGCAGTTTCTTGTTGTTTCAGTCTTGTGTGTGGATTCCAAGTAAGTCTCTTGTCTAGATGGAGTCCTAAGTATCGAATCTATTCAACAGGCGTTATTGGAGTACAAAAAATTAATAGTCGAAATGTAATATGGCTTGTGTGAGAAAAAAGAGGATAAGTATATATTAAAAAAAATATCTAATAAAAAAAAATGTGACAACATATCTAGTTAAATCAGAATGATTAATAAAACAAATTAATAAAAAAGTCTGTTTAAATGTAAAGTAGTGAATATTAATATCACACAGAGTATCCAATATAACAGGCTCAAATAATTTTCACGGGCAGACGGATGATTTGATAAAAGAATTTCAGTTTCATCAGGCGCTATTGGTTTTCAACTGAGCCGTTAAGAGCAAAAGTGGTTTTTATTTTTTCATCACGATTTTTCAATAATTTTTTTTTTTTCAAATAAAAATAGAATCGACTTACAACGACCTTTGGACTCAACGCCATCTATAACGCGACGTGTACTGCTGACTAGCGGTGAAATTTTCTGATAAGATCTATTTTTATTCTTTGCAAAATTGTGAAAAACACCCAAAGCACATTTCGATATATTAAATATCGAAGGATTTACGCCATTTAAGAATCTTGTATTCTCAACATCATAATAATTTGTCAGACATTTCAAGAAATGAAATGTTGAAAACTTGAAACAATATTATGAATTTTTTATTGTTTTATTATGAATTTGCATATTGTCGACCTTGTGGGTGTAGCATTTCTATTTTATTGTAGGAAGATGGTGGTTGTCAATAAAGGTATCAAAATAGTAACAAAAAAAACTATTTATTGTTAACCAACGTAATCGTTAATACCCACTTTGCAGGGCTTCGTCACGGCTTAATGAAAAAAACAAGACACAAACATTTTAGAATTAATAAAAAATTAAAATAAAAACATTTCAAAATTATTGTTATGTTTATAAAATATATTAAAAAAAAATTAATAATGATAATACAAGAAATTATACATGTAGGTGGACTGGAAACAAGTTTCTAATAAATATAAACAGGTGTGATAAAAGTTCTAAATTCAGATCTAGACTAATGAATTGTAGGAGACTACTCTTTAGAATTAGTTACAAATATGGTAAAGAGGTGTAAAAGGTAAAAAAGCAAGGTGAAGTAAATATGGCATAAAGGAGGTATAGTAATATGTAAATGGGAGATATTAAGAAAATTGATTAAACTGAACAATATTCGTAGGGGTAATCACATGTCAGATTGAAACACAGAGGAAAACTGAGAAAAAAGAGGGAAGTCAGGTATGAAATTGTCTCCAACTTCTTAGGCTAACCCTTAGGAAGAGTAAGAATTTTTATAATATTAATACAAATAAAAATAATTATAGGATAATTATTATTAATTCTTTTTTTATATACTTTATAAACATAACAATTATTTGAAATGTTTTATTGATTCTAAAATGTTTGTTTCAAAACAAAACTATTTATAAACTTATCAACGTTTATTGACCGCGCCTAGGATTATCCACTTTATATGGTCAACTATCTTCTTCCAATATTTTTATTTTAGTTGTGGAAAGAAAACTATGTAAAAAAAAATAGAACAAGAAAAAAAAAATGGTTTGATTGACATTAAATTTATTTCGGTCTAACGGTAAAACGGTCTAAACTTCCAACACATTACAAAAGACTGATCTACATGACTGTAATAAGGCCAATCTGGACATATAGAGTTGAGCTTTAGGGCTCTTAAACCTTCGAATTCCTCTCGTATATCAATCCTTAAAATCCTCAATGCTCCTTACTTTGTCACAAATAAAATCATACATAAAGACCTTAAAGTTCCCTATGTAACCGATTTAGCCCGAATCAGATATCACTCCTTCCATTATAAACTCTCTAACCACTCAAACCCCCTAGTTTCTAACCTTGCATCCTCTTCCATTCCTGACAATGCTCCGAGGCGTCTGAAAAGAAGATGGCCACGAGATCAGCTAATGTAAAATGTCATCAGAGTGCTACCAATGGGTAGTTTCTCTACACGCCTGTAACACTCCAATTTAACTTAGATCAGATTTACTAAATGTATTATAATGTACAGTTGTAAATAGCAATAAATAAATATTTAAAAAAAAAATTTATTTCAAAAGATTATTGGTGTACGTGTTTGGAATATTCGGAATTAACTCGAGTGACATCAACTAAAACTAAAAATGTTATATAATAAAGTTGTCTCTCTCTCTCTTTAAATTGTGTCTCTTTTTTTCACTGACTTGGTTTTCATTTTCACGTTTTATTGCTTCATCCCAAACCTCCCCTGAATGCCCGTGGGCCAGCTATGACGGCCTAGTTAACCACAAAAGTCTCTCTTTGCTAAGGAAAAAGGACTACAAGAAGCCTTGCAACAGGAAGTAGTATATTTAAGGCTTCTAAAGAGCAACAAAGGACCCAACTACCTGGCCAGTTACCTGCAGCACCGTTCGGCCACACACATGGCCCCTCTCTACTCCTCTCCATTCATACTTAGGCTTCCATTCATCCAGGTTAGAATCGATACTAACCCTTGTACATTGTACTTTGGCTCACTGCTAGGGATCATAATCAGAGAAGTTTCTAAAATAACTTGTAGGTAGCAACAATCTAAAATTTCTCAACTATTTTGACCATATTTCCCCAACTTACCTAGTATTCCCTAGAATAATATATATGTATATATAATTAAAATTATGAAAAAAATGGTCATGGGTCCGGTCACAAGAAAACTAAAATAGTTAAAAACTATTTTACTTGGCCGACGTTCAGAACGTCTCATGCCTACTTTGAAGAGCTTCATCATGGCTAAAAAGATAAAAAACAATTAAAAATATTTCCACATAATAGGATAAATAAATAGGTAACTGAAGGTAGGGTTAAAATTATATAAATATAAGTGAAAACAACATAATATACAAATGAAGGAAAATAGTATAAATATAAACTAGACAATGATAAGAATAAAAAATACTTTAAGTAATTTTTTTTTATATTCTTATCATTGCCTATTTTATATTTATACTATTTTGCTTTATTTGTATATTATGTTGTTTTCACTTATATTTATACAATTTTAACCCTAACTTAATTTAAATTTTTTATTTATCCTATTATATCAAAATATTTTTTTTGTATCTTTTTAGCCCTGATGAAGATCTATCAAAGTGGGGCGAAACTTCGGCAAATAAAATAGATGTTAACCCCCCTGACCATCTTCTTCATAATATTTTATAGCTGACCTCTCTATATAGTTAACATGTAATTAAGAGTATAATAAATTCTTTGAGTACTTGTAGTCCTTTGAAAATTATCAATACATAATATTTTAATGTATTTTTATTTATTTACTGGCGTTTACTACTACATTTAAATAAAAATACAAAAAGTAGTTTGATGTTAGATTATAATAGTATGATATAGGGATGTAGAGAAACAGCCCATTGGTAGCACTCTAATAATATTTCTACATTAGTCTCGAGGTCATCTTCTTTTCAGGTGCCTTGGAGAAATTGACCAGAATGGAAGAGGAAGTAAGGCTACAAATCAGTGAGTATGAGTGGTTATGGTGTTTATAATAGAAGGAATGATATTTGGTTCGGGCTATATCGATTACATACAGAACATTAAGGTCTTTATAGATGATTTTACGAAGGATTTTTGAATTTAAGGATCGGATAAGAGAGGAATCGAATGGTTTAGTGGAGCCCCAAAGCTCAACTCCGTATGTTCAGATATTTAAATATTAAATAATTTAATGAATAGATATAAGATATCAATAATATAGGAACATGATTTTCCCTAAAATGTGAAATAAAACTTTCAACTTTTCATTCGTTTGTCTTCTCTAAAATGAGGGATATACAATCAAAATCCAAGATATTTAAAAAATTTTAATGGGTGTTCATGTTGATACGTTTAATTTTTATTAAGAATACCTTTCTTTTTTTATTAATAACAAACTTGAATAAGCTTATTCACATAAAGATTTGCTAAAAAAATCTTTACTTTTGAAAATCATTTAAACTATTGATAGAATACTCTTAATTTGTATTTTTACTTTCACTTACTACATATAAGGAACACATAGTAAGAGAATATATAGTATTGCGATCTTACTAAATTACAAATTCGAAATTTTAAAAGAAATATACGTTTTGAGGTCTTCTTGAGTCCAAATAACCAAGTCCTGCTAAATAGTGTGTGTCGGTGCGTATGTGAACTGCCCAGCTCAAAAACAACAAAAGTCGTATGATTCAGAAATTAATATATTCAAGATATATGCCTGGGGTGTTATAGCAACTTTAACGATAAAATCTATTGCCCGGAACTCCCACTTTATAGAAAATGTTTTCACTTTTTTTGCGATTTGCTAATAACTATTTTGATTAAACTTAGTATTTTAAGTGATTATACAATCAAGTGATCATTAATGTCGGGTAGATTTTATTATTATTGAAATAGTTTAACAAGGTCTAAACTCCGATTTGCAAAACATTTTTAAAAGTACCTTCAATTTTGTTTATTAGAAACTTATAATAACAACTTAAAAAATTATGAGCGGTCAAATGGGCTTAAGTCGAAAATCTGTTACCAACAATATAAAATGCATAAATATGAACCATGAAAGAATTTGATAATTAATTAAAGGAGATAAATGAAATAAAGACAGCAGTTCTGACTGGAAAATCAAAAATCAAAAAATATTGATTTTATCCTTATTTTAAAAACTTTTTTTTAACTGTTAAAACACGAGAACTATTCAGCGGAAACAGCTCTATTAGATAATATTTTATAAATTTTAAAAATGTCCTATGATGATTTTTACTCTATATTAAAATATATCAATATTTTCACTTTTCCACTTAACACTTTTTAACGACTTTATCCCTTGTATAGTCTTGGTTAGAACTGAACCCTTTTCTGGCAGAAAATAACGCGCAATTTTTTATTAAATTAAAATAATTCATAAATAAATATCTTGTAATTTAAGGAACAGGCGCCATTTTTTATTTACCCTTACTATGGTTGGAGGATTCATCAATTTTGACACTTGATTGTAAATAGCTTTCATTAAAGTAATCGAAAATTAGGTTCAAATACTTTTCTATCTTTTTGAACTCTTATAACTACCACGTGATGGAAAAAAATGGAGTTCATTTTCGGTTTTTAACGTGCAAAAAAAGTATACAGATCGGCGAAAATTAATCAAATCAAATTTTTTGGTGATTAACCTGTTTAATCAGAAACGGAATTCGGGGGAGTTATGATTCCTTTCATAATTTAAAATGTTAACCATTAAAAATTGAACTAAGAAAAAGGAGGAGCCTGATTGAGCATAAAGAGGAAGCTCGAAGCCTATATTCTCAATTCAACTCGATTAACAGGACTCCTAATTAGGTCTCGCTCTCATCTCTTTTTCCCACCGCACTTTTCCGCAGTTATCGGAAAACTAGTATCCGATCTCTCCCGATCATAGTCATATGTACACGGTTTTCTTATAAGTGTTTAACTATTGTATTATTGCAGGAATAGAATTAATATTCGTTATTCGAACCTCGATAAACCATAAAATAAAATTTTTTATAGCTACTGAAGAATAAAACATTTAAATATTTGAATTCCTCGTCTTCCAAAGTTAGAGTCAATCAGAATGTTTGTTTAAAAATGTTTATTTGTGTTCCAACATATATGTGAATAACAAAAAAAAGAATGATAATAATGCCATTATTGCAAGATTACCTTATAAATACTGATTAATAAATTTATTCGTTTTCTTTAACTTTTTTTACTTTATTTTTGTTACTCAAGTATTTATTTATTGCCTTTGCAACAGGCATTTTGTTATTTTTTACTTAATTTATGAATAATTAGATATATATATTATTTTATTTTTATTAAAAAATATGAATTACAATTTTTATTGTTCTGTTTAACATTTTAAAAAAAATTCTAATGTATATGCTATACTGGCTGCTGGGTATTAAATATGCAGACTAACGTGTCTTGGTGTCTAGAACCCGAAAATGTTTTTCTTTTATCTTTATCAAGCTAGCACCAAAGCAATATATTTAAAAAAAAAATAACTTCGAATATTGTCAGTTTGACGTAAACAAGCAAAAAAAATTTAAAATTAGAATAATTTCTTCATCAACAGATATAATCGTAGTCTTTTAATCGCCATATACAATCTGCTTCTATTGTCGCCTACTGACAAGGGTAAGAAAATTGCAGGAGGATTTCCTGGAGTTAGATTGCGATAGTTAAAACAGCGGAAAGGAAATTATAAGCAATTTCAGTAATAACGGGAAGACGTGAGAGAGCGCGAAGCAAACACTGAGGCAAACTGTCGAAACTGCCGAGCGCTGTTGCCAACCTCCGTGTAATCAATTTCCCGATAAATCTCTCCATGTTGTAAATGTTTTGTTCAATAGTCAACACTGGTGATTAAAAACATGCTCGTTAAGGATGGGCGTCTAAATAAATAAAAAAGTGCATCAGCATTATTTAACATTCATTAGTACTCGTCATTTCCGCACAACAAATTCACTTCCGAGCATACAACCATTTCATGTTTGAGTATGAATATTTATTTATTTTTTTATTTTTTTTTAGATATTCAGCGATTGGTTTGATGACGATGTTTGCTGATTCAGCAATCAACGATAAAGGAATGTTCAAATATTTGAGCATTTTTATATGATTAAAATTCTGATAATCAATGTTTTTTTCCCCTTATATAGTTGTTAATAAAGTTACTTCTTTTAACTTTTAAGTGGTTTAATTTGTCATTGCTAATAATTTTTTTGTTTTAATTTATGCCATAAAATTTTTCAAAAAAATTCCTTCAAGTTTATTCTTTTGTGAGTAACTGTCATGAGATAGCTACTTAAGGTCTCATATATATATTTTAATTAGATTAAAAAAAAATTCATATTTTTTTTCTAGAAAGCTTTAAGTAATGAAATTTTAAGACAGTTCCTAATTTTCAGGCAGTTTGATTAAATTATATATTAAGTCAATTTAATTGTTTTTCATTAAAATTATTTTTTTTTAAACCAACTTTTTTTTTATTGTATATAAAAAATAAAGTAGCTACTTTCGTCTTATCTTTCATGAATTTCTAATCATATATTTCCTTTTTATTATACTTACATGAAATATTTTATGAAATGCCTCTAGATAGTAAAAAAAAAAAATGGATTTGAAGCAGAAATTATTCATGCATGTATACGAACAATCGTTCGACTCGTTAACATCTTTGTAACAAAGGAGACTCGTAATCAACGGAAAATGTCGTGTAAAATTCCCTCATCAAATCAAGGAGTTCCCGTTACGACGAATTAAAAACCTCACACGTTCACTTTCTTTTTCCTCTTCTCTCTCTCTCTTGCTCTCAGGAAAGTTGGAACATTTCCCATCATTTCTCTCGAATTGTGATCAGAAGGAAGTGGTGATTGCTCAGAGTTACAGGGACGACAATTATTCAGCGGTCGAGAAATTAAAAGGAAAAAAAAAAGAAAGAAAAGTGCGGTGGGAAAAAGAGATGAGAGCGAGACCTAATTAGGAGTCCTGTTAATCGAGTTGAATTGAGAATATAGACTTCGAGCTTCCTCTTTATGCTCAATCAGGCTCCTCCTTTTTCTTAGTTAAATTTTTAATGGTTAACATTTTAAATTATGAAAGGAATCATAACTCCCCGAATTCCGTTTCTGATTAAACAGGTTTATCACCATAAAATTTGATTTGATTAATTTTGGCCGATCTGTATACCTTTTTTGCACGTTAAAAACCGAAAGTGAACTCCATTTTCTTCCATCACGTGATAGTTATAAGAGTCCAAAAAGAAAAAAAAAGTATTTGAACCCAATTTTCGATTACTTTAATGAAAGCTATTTACAATCAAGTGTCAAAATTGATGAATCCTCCAACCATAGTAAAGGTAAATAAAAAATGGTGCCTGTTCCTTAAATTACAAGATATTTATTTCTGAATTATTTTACTTTAATAAAAAATTGCGCGTTATTTTCTGTCAGAAAAGGGTTCAATTCTAAGTTTTTAAAATAAGGATAAAATTAATATTTTTGGCATTAATTTTGAAGAACGGAAACTGCTGTCACTACGAAGATAACCGACGTCATCATAATAAATTAAACTAGATTTAATCTAGTTCATCAATTTAATTTAGTTAAACGTTCATTAATTTAATTAACTTCATCATAATAAATTAAACTCGATTGGATTTATTTTGGAATATGTCGTGGAAATTTCTACGACTACTCCTCTAAATAAAAAAAAACTCCTCTAATGAGATCTAATTGACATCTATACATCATTCATAGAAGTATCAGCTCCCATGGTATCAGCCACAATAAAAAATTACCAAAATATTGTTTTTCCGTTATTTGGATTAATAAAATTCTTAGTTACATGAAAAAAAAACATATTTGTTCCGACATATTATGAGAGTATTTTCGGTGTAGAAAAGAAACACTTATTTTAATTGCGACGGATAGGCTAACTCTATTCTCAAATATTTTTTGGAAAACATTTTTTTTTTTGCTGTAAGATCATTTGGTGTGAAGAAAAAAAAATGTCGTTCCTTTGTATTGATTTATGACTGCGCTTAACCTATTAAATTGTGTTCCATCAAGTCCTCCAAATGTCATGCTACCTCGAGCAATTCCAGTTCTGCGTCATTCTTCGGACCGTTGACTCGGAAACGGCCTGCAACCAGTGACAAAACGGCAGCGACTGTAACGGCTGAGAATACGCCCTCGAAAGCCAGAAGATAGTCATCCTGCTCTTAGCGAAGGAGGGCAAGGAGGTCCTGGGAAAGAGAACAGGAGGCTTCCTGGGAACAAGAGGGAGGCGTGGAGCGAAAGGAGAGGAAGGACAATGAACAATGATGAGTTGAACTTTAAAAATTATAGTGTGAAAATTATTAAGTAGTCAATAACTGTTTCTAAAATCATGACTCGTTATTAACTAATAAAGCTAAAATTTCGTTGATATTTTTTAAATATTTCAGAATAAAATCACAAATATGTAAAGCGACAAATAATAAATTCTAGCGATAAGGAAAATTCCTTTAAAAATGAAATAAAAGAAAAAAAATATTAATAGTTAGATTTAGATAAATTTAAAAAATACGTGAAAGGCCAACATAATTATTCATTTATGTAAAAAATATCGTGCGTATTTTTTTTTCTTGGAGGTATATGTGCCATAAAACATTAATACTCAAAAATAGTCAAAAGACTTATAATAAAAACTCATAAAATTTCAACTTAATTAGGGTCCGAATACGGCCTGAACAGTTGATTAATATTTTGGAGTAGACCCTAGGAATAAATCTCAACTTTCCCACTCTGGTTAGAATAGGTTGATATCCCGTAGATTAACCATTCTTTCCTGTTCTAAGTTGGAGAAAATAAGGACGTTGAACCATAAATAAAAAATTTGTAAGAAGATAGTCCGGGTGGCGGTTAATAAAGGTATCAAAATGGTAAAAGAAGACAGTCGTTCTGTCTGTCTCAATCTGACAGATGAATATCTCTAAGTTTATTGTTTATTTTTATCATTTCTCTTAATATCTCCCTTTTACATATTACTATACCTCACCTATGCCATATTTACTTCACCTATATGTTCTATCTTTTACACCTACCTCTGTACCATATTTATAACTAATTTATATATATTCTCCTACAATTTATTAGCCTAGATTTGTATTTAGAACGTTTATCACACCTGGGCCCTGTTTCATAATAAAGTACAAACTAATACTATTAGTCTTGTAGATTTATCTTAATTCAATTATACAGACTTGTACAATAGTAACTTCTACTTTAGTATTTTTTAATTCCTGTAATAATCATCCCTACCATGAAAAAAGTAAGTATTAGTATTATTACCACACTCGTTTCTACACTTTTACTATGGACTAATACTATTAGCTTTCATTATGAAACAGGGCCCTGGTTGTATTTATTAGTAACTTGTTTCTAGTCCACCTACATGCATACTTCCTTATATTGTTATTACCATTTCTTTTTTATACACTTTGTAAACATAAGAATTGTTTTAATGTTTTACCAATTGTATAATGTTTGTATCTTGCTTATTCATTTAGCCCTGCAAAGTGAGGCTAAACGTTGGTTAATAAATAGTTTTCTTTTACTATAATAGATTTCTACAATCAATTTAAAATACTACCCCACAATGTCGACAATACGTTTAAGTCTATACCATAATAAAAAATGGTCACGGCCCTGAGTGGGGAAATCTTCCTACAATCTACCTCATACGATCAACTAAATCTTCCAATATAAATAAAAAATAATGAATTTTTTCTAAAATTGCTTCCCGTGTCCTCATACAATTCTAATAAAATTCGCCAATTTTCGTTCATATGCTACGTATACGTAAGCAATATTAGACAGTCCTTAAATCACTTTCACTCTGTATTCGATCATATAGATAACCTTGGAACATAACCCTAAAACCCTGAAATCCCTAAATTCTTACCCTCTTCCATGGGATGATGGCTTCTGTTCCATGTACCAGATAAAGACGAAGCCGAGGAATTCACTAAACACCTCCCACCCCTCATTCCGAATTCCATACCGCAACAGTTGTAGAATTCCTCACCTCACCATTTCCATTCTTCTTACCTCCTAAATCTGTCAACCTCTTTGAGGGTCATGTTATGCAAAAGCTAATCTCGTAAATCTTCTAGGCGTGGTACTCCTCCACAAATCCTTTGACAGCGAGTTAATTAATAGAATGTTATTAATGAAACTGAAAATTTAAAAATATTGATTATTTCTGTATAAAGAGAAGATGATTAGTCAATCAAGAACATGAATAAGTAAAACTTATATATCTGTGCCAACGTTTTGGCCTAAATTTCAGGTCTTTATAAGAGCTAAGAACTAAAACAAGTAAATAACCATAATGATTACATGGAATTACAGAAAAACAAGAAGCATAAGAAAGTAAGAGATAATATAGGTACATAACTAGTATTGAAGAAAATACCCAGTGTAATATTATAAGAATATTAAACCTATATATAATAATATACAGGTAAAATAATAATATCAAAATTAAGAATGAAAAAATATAATAATACAATTATGAAAATTAACTAAATAAATAAATGCACAAATTTATGTATTTAGTTGATTTTCATATCTAAATTATTTTCTTTTTTCGTTTATATATTTTTTTTTTTTTTTTAATAATTTATTTATTGATATTTACAACTGTACACACATATATACAACAAGTAAATTTGCTGTAGGTGACATAGTAACATGATAAAAACATGTGGAGAATCTACCCACTGATAGAAGTCCAACAACAT
>NW_027116287.1:130457-150204 GCF_000696795.3 Halyomorpha halys
ATATTATATTATCTCTTACTATTTTATGTTTTTTGCTTTTTTGTGATTCCATTTAATCATTATGGTTGTTAACTTATTTTAGCTCTAATAAAGACCTGAAATTTAGGCCAAAACGTTGGCACTGATATATACATTCTTACTTAGTTGTGTTCTTCATAATTTGAAATAATACGATCAATCATTTATATATATGATGATAATATTTATTTTATAATAATTTGAGAATATTAATAATAATAATAACTTGTTGACGTATAAAATAAAGCTTGTAATGGAGAAAATCCCTCATGCTAAACTCCTTTATTTTCAGCGTTTTACAATGCCATTTAATTACTCCTACTCGAATCCCGAAGTTTACGACACTCAATGCAAGGGAAGCTAAATTCTCTCTACCACCCCTGGAATTTCCGCTTCAAGTAAACTACACCTTGCCTCGGTCCCTGGCAGGATGTGTTTTGTTCCTCCGGAGGATAATAGGTTCAGCCATTTCAATTTCGACTTGACGAACTGGGAGAACGTGGGCGGAAAACTTATTGATAAAGCCACGGATTCAATGTTTAGCCCCCGGCGTTACAACTACAATCCGAAGTAGCATTGACACGGAACATGCAATTTAGAGAATGTAGAAGTATAACATTGTAAGCAACTTTAATTAGATTGCTCTTGGAAAATCAATGTGTCATCATGAACTATTATAAACAATTTTCTATTTCTCTATTATCCCTCACCAATCCCAAGTAAAAAATTACAATATTCGGCTAAGGCAGAGTGTTTGAAATTTTGCCAATTCCCTCAATCAGTAATATTTTCTTAATTGTATAGGTTCTATACTGGATGAGTTTTCATCAATTTCTAACTGGCACTAAAAATTTAAGTGCACATTATATAGATATTACTAATCATTTGGAAATTTAAATAAATAACCATCAGCATAGAATGGTGTAAATTATGTATATTTATTAATTTAATTAAAAAACTGACATCAGTATGAAAATTGCTATTATAGCTATGACCAATAAGGAGAACAGTTTTATTGTGAAATTTGAAAATATTTTTGTATTAAAGTATTTGTTTTAAATAGAGAAAATTTTTGTTAATTGAATTATTGTTTAACGAACAAATGTCAAAAACCTGAATGTTCATTTTATTATATTAAATTAATTAAAAAAAAAAAAGCGGAAAAAAAAAACCAATGAAGAGTCAGGGGTGTAGTACTTTGTAAAGAAGAACTGTTACTGGACTAATAGTTGTGCAAGGAGGTGATTTGATCAGAATCACGCTCAACCACTAGATTTTTACCCAATGAAGGTTACGCATTTCTAAACTATCAAATCAATCAACATCTCCAAACTTTCGCTTACCAACTAATTTGGGTAAGAACTTAGGAGAATAGATATTGAAATTTCGGGATCAGCACCTTTCGGACTATTTCAATAAGGATAATACCAAGCTCATGTTATTATGTAATAAAATAATGAGTAAAATCAGTAGTGAATAATAAATCATTTCCGAATCACTGAGCTCTCTAAAAAGTTTGAGAAACATGTACCCGAACCATCCAAACATCATAAGAATCTTTCCTGTTAAAATTACCAGATCAAGGTAAATCAATAAATTTCATATGGGACCAAGCCACATCCTGGCTTTGTCGGCAACTAGCTCGCAGACAAAGCTGTCAGAGACGCACTCATGCTCCCAGGCCGAGACACTGCCGTTATTACTCCATCAGAGCTTAGTTTACCTCTTAAAATAAACATACCGGAAATATGGCAGGCGCTGCGGGATGATAGCCTACCGGAATGACACCCTACCACAGCAGACACAGGGAGGAAGTTGCTCTAACTCGCTTAAGAATAGGCCGTACTGCCCTCACGAACTCTCACCTGATCGAAAAACTGCCAACTCCAACGTGCCAATATTGTCAGTCCATTCTCACAATTAAACATTTTTGAAGAATGCCCTTACAATTCACCAACGACAAACAACATAGGACTGACCCCAAATCTATCTGAAGTTCTCAGATGAGGAAGCTAAAATCACATTGGGGTTTAAATTTTCTAAAGATCATCACCTCCTTTTTAAATTTTAGATCTTCGATTTTAATTCAAAAATATGTGTGCGTGTGTGAATGTCTGTGTGTGTAGCTTTATTCAAACAATGAATAATTGTATATAAAGTGGCACTTCCGATATATCGAAAAAGTTTCTGTATTATCACAGACGTATACCTACCATAAATTAATTCCTCCGAAGCTATTTACGTCGGAACGTCGCCTTACACGGCCACGTTTGGAACCCC
Organism: Halyomorpha halys; assembly: GCF_000696795.3. Classification (NCBI taxonomy): domain Eukaryota; kingdom Metazoa; phylum Arthropoda; class Insecta; order Hemiptera; family Pentatomidae; genus Halyomorpha; species Halyomorpha halys. Next base: position 132,756 of record NW_027116287.1, read on the forward strand.
TTATATTAAAAACGTTACAAAGCGGACTAAGTAATTTCTCCTTTGCAATTTATTTTTGTTTTCAACGGTGCCAAAAAAAAAGTATGAGAAGATCTCAAGATGTAATAAATCTCAAAGGAAGATATGAAATATAGGACACTCCTGTATGCACAAAAGGGCGCAACAGTAAGTCGGCCTCTGGCACTCCTCCAGGGCTCTTCAGGATCCAACTGATAACACTTATCTCTTTATGGGTGATTAAGCAATAACATTCTAAAGGGTTCTTCGTAAAGCCACACCCCGTTTCCCTCTAACCTGATATATTTGCTTATTATATATCATGTATATATAAATTTATATATTAATAGTTATGTAAATATATTTATATATGATAATAATAACAACAATAAAGGCTTAGTGATCCCGAACATTCGATGACAACACCACTAAATATTTTATACATACATCTTTCCAGTGATGCCTCTCCGAATCTACTAAATCAGTTTCAACGCAATCTACGTTTCGGTCTATCCCTCGGTTTAATATTAGAGATCCACTTGTTACTAAGACGCAAAAGCTTACCCACCGATCTTATACCTGAATTATATTTAGTTCAGTTCCTTCAATTCATCATCGTGTAGCCTTCTAAATTTTCCCGTTAATTCATTCTTTATCGGTCAAAATATTTTATTTAACACGTTATTTTCAAAAACCTTAAGGCGCTAGTGTAAGAAGCCACGTTTCCCATCCATCGAGATCAGTGGAGAGGATAATAGTTATATAAATTCTACCTTTTAAGTTTTTGGATTGAAGGCGCAAGCTAAGCAATTTTGAAATTTAATATGGTATAACAAGCATTTCCCGCTTTCAACCTTGCTTTTCCTTAATAATGATAACCCGTGAGGAGTAACTAGTCTCCCACCGGGTGTCACCCAGGAAAACTCACCAGATATGGTGGGAACCGGGAAATAAAATACCCGGACCGGACCAAAACTAGTAAAAATCCGAGTACGACGGTTCCCAAATTGGGCGGCAACCTGGTCAGCATCTGTTCCCCATGTCAGGGGCGGTTGTTTAAAACATCTGGCAGGAAGTTATAAAATTCATTTACCCATTAAATATGGAGCTACGAAAAAGGAGATTAGTCTCGGACGAGCTCAACGCTGGATATTAATTTTTGATTACTTTAATGAAAACTATGTATATTTACTAGTCAAAAATGACCAGTCTGTCAAGTATAGGTAGGGGGAATAAAAAATGGCGGCTGTTTCAAAACCTTAAAAAAACATTAATTTTTCATTCGGAGCTCTATATCTTAAAAACTACCAACAACACTAGAAAATCTAAGAGAACATTATTTAATGAATAGTAAATTTGCTGAAATTTAAGCCCTAAAAGAGCTAGTTACGTTCAATGGTTCTCGAAATATAGCTTTTTAAAATGCAAAATTTCTTAAAAATTTACTGAAAGATTAGTCGTTTATTAATTTATTTGGAGAAATCTATATCTCAGGGACTATGTGACGCACAGATGTCTATTAGCACTCAAATTAAAGCTAGTTTAATAGACTATAAAGACGTTTATGACCTTTACCTTCGGGAGGAATTTGATGGTTTGGTGGAGCCCCAGAGCTCAATTCCATATGTCCAAATTGGTCTGATTATTGTAGTGTATACTATTTTTTTGTAAGGGAATGGAAAGTTTAGAGCGTTTGTCAAATAAGTGTTGTAGCAATCGGAATCTACGAGCAGTTTCTTGTCGTTTCAGTCTTGTGTCTGGATTCCAAGTAAGTCTCTTGTCAAGATGGAGTCCTAAGTATCGAATCTGTTCAACAGGCATTAGTGGTGTATTTAGAAAGGATACTGCAGGACAGGAGAGCAGAGGTTTACGACGGAGAGTAAAGGTGATCTGGTGGGATTTTGATTCTCCAATTTTTACACCATTCTTCAATATATGTATAAACCGTATAAAGAATGGGACCTAAGATACTACCTTGAGGAACACCGGCGGACTGAGAAAAGAGAGATGAGTAGGCTAGGTTATGATTTACTCTAAAGGTTCTATCAGTGAGGTAGGAGCGGATTATAAGGAAATATCTTGGGGGTAGGAATTAACGAAGTTTATAGAGCAGACCTGAATGCGAGACTCGATCAAAAGCTTGTTCAACATCGAGGAAGACTCCCGTGTAGTACATACCGCGCTCCAATGTGGAAGATATGACATCAACCACTCAGAGTCATCGAGTATCGTCGTTGTATGGTAGAATGAGATGTTCTAAATCCAAACTGGTGGTCAGGAATAACATGATATGAGTCAAGGATTAGATAGAGGCGTTTTAATAAGAGTTTTTCCAGGATTTTGCCCATAATGGGCAGGAGCGAATATAACTGAGATTAAATTTATTTATTAAGGTATTATTATGTACAGATGTAAGTTTCAATAAAGATATTAAAAAAAAAAATTAAATAAGGAAAATTCTCCTTATATACCTGGACAAACCTTTGTCAGCACCTATCTTTTCCCATAAGACCTTGCTATGGAGCACCGAGCCGACAATCTGCAATACAATGGGATGCAGCAGAGTGTGAATGGACGACGCTATTAAATTGCTCACAATAGAACTACCAAGCATTAGCAATATGGCCCAGTATTCTGGCAAGTAATTCCTCTCGGCGGAATACCTGCCCCACCTTTGTGGAGTCGTCCTGGTGTAAGATGAAAGTATATTATATTCTGTGATATGAATCTGAGAAAGAAGTGTAATAAAATACTTCAAGGCAACTATATTTCAAGTACGATCTTTTAATATAAGGCGTGGGTATTCTATAATGAAAAAAAGTGTAGGTTGTCGAGCTTCGTTCGAATTTCATATATATATGAAATATATACTGAACGGAAGTACTTCTATCGTAAAACAAACCGAATGACAACATTTTAACGACTCGTTAAAATATGAGGTTTTACCTTTAGTTAAATAAAACCTCAAATTTTTTTGTTTTTGTTTTTGGATTAATAACTATAGAGTAAGATTTAAAATCAAATATATAAAAATTCGTACACCTGTTGTCATGTGACCTGGATCGTCCTAGTGCGACTTGTTTGTTTGTTTAGTGGCGCCAAACTTCATTGGTCATCAACGCCATCTATATTTTATTTAATTTTGCTAATATTCGTTAAATTTTATTTATTTGTTAATTTGATTATTTATTATTTTATTATTATTATTTTATTTTTTTTTTCCTTCCGATCAAGTTATACATTTGCCAGTAAATTTTGTGATTTCAAAAACTGAAACCTATTGCTTTATCATCGTCTCCAAGGGTTTTTGAGATATCTTGGTTTAGTCCTAAGCTATTGAGGTGTGGTGTAAAATATGGGCATCGTTGGAAAACATGGCTTATTGTTAAATTGTTATTGCAATACAGGCAGTTCGGAGGCGTTTCTTTTGAAATAAGATAGGAGTGGGTGAGCCTCGTGTGACCTATTCTCAGCCTAGTCAGTACAACTTCCTCTCTACGGCATTTACGGCTGGAGGTACCCCAGAGCTTGATATCCTTTTTATAATTTTTAATTTACTCATTGGGCTTTTGTTCCACAAAGACTAGTGCGACTTGATTCGGGGCTAAAAATAAATAGTTCTTGCAATAATGAAAATTCGAGAAGAAAATCCAAACATGACATATATTTTTCTGTATTCAATATTTGGATTATACTTAATAAAATATATTGTGAATTTTGATTTTTTTAGGAAGTCTGGAAAGTCAATGTCAGTATATTTTGTGAGGTTAAAAATTTCCAAAAATCGAATATATTTTATTCTATATTTTCTTTTTTGTTTTATCACGTTTCGGTACTACTGTCCCATATTCATGTATCTTAATAAACCTCAGTTTTATCAAACTTTTAATTTCACTAAGGATATCATGTCATCTCGTAAAAAAAAAAAAAATGGCTGTTTACATCATGTTTTTTTTTTGTTTTTTTTTTATTATAGTAAGTATTTAGTAATTAGTAAGTAAGTAAAGTATGATAAGAAAAAGTATTGCTAACCTGAATAATAAATAAATTTCTGTTTAGAAACTTGTAAGGATTTATTTTAATTCATAGTGAAAGGATAATTAAAAGTTGTATGAAGCCTATTCCAGATATTTAATTTATCAAATTTATTCTTAAAATGAGACATAATTTATAAATTATGTTACAAAACATGTTAATTACGTACGTATCCAATGCTGCTGTTTAAATAGTGCTTAACTAACGCTGACGGCTAATTCTGCCAGGGATACAATATCAGTATTATAAATCTTAGTAATACCTTAGGTACCTCTTGAGTGGTTTGGAAATCTAACATTTATTTGCAATCATTAAAAATTTTCATTCTGTCAGGATCGATGAACTACTTGTTTTATCTCGATGTTGAAACTATTACTAAATTGTATTTACAATTTTTCCTTGAAATTTTGTAACAATATAGGAAATTACAAAATCATTCCTAATGCATTGAAAATTTTCATTAGTATTTAAAACTTTTTGACATTTTGGAACAGATTAGTTTTTGAGTACATAGCCTACGAGTTTGAGTATTTACGAGTTCAATGAATGTTTTAGGGATTCATTGGGTTGGTAACGAGGTGCTCATATGAGCAATGATTGCCATCCACTTCATTGAAAAAAGTGCTTAGACGCATTTTCCTGCTATATGGGTTACATGTAAATCATTTGTCTCGAAGGAAGTCAAGATACTGAAATGTGTCTGAAAAAAACAAAAATCAGGACTGGATCTGCATTGAAAGGTGAAATTTACCTGCTTAGATTTTGATTCGTCAATAGCTGCATCACTGATATATGGTAGAGCTGCCTTTGTAGGCTTAGCGATGTTATTTCTGGGTGTGAGATAAGATGGCGGAATCGTCATTAGTAGAAATATCAGCGGTAAAGAAAATATATAGAACAGGATTCTAGACGCTACCTTGTGGAACGCCGTCATTAATTGGATAATAATAGTGAAATTATTATTTGGCAAACGGATGGACATATTTCTTCGCTTTTAAATCTTTGATCTTATATTAAAAAAAAGAAGGTTTTTTTACAGGTATTTATTATCCTTTGATTTCACTGCCTTCAAACCATCTGTTTATCTTTACTTATATACAGATAAATTAGAAATTTAATTCATTCCTGATATTTCTTTATTTTAAAATTTCTTAGCTTCTAACCATGTTTGATTATAACTGATTTCAAAATGAATAGCCTTATAACGGTTAGAAACGACTTTTTCATTAAATGTATTTGTCGGATTTTAATAAAATGTTTGGTAATTCTTTCTCTACTATTTTACTCTAAAAAGTATCGAAAGGTTACGGTGAATGGTTTTAAATGCGAAATGTAAATTCAAAGCAGAGCGGAGACACGGTTGTATACGAGCATTGTCAATAACAGATTTGGGCTACAAAGCGAACACACAGAGCTCGAGGTCTGAATCATAGAATCTGGTAAAATATGTTTTTCAACCGGGACCGGAGAGATATTTCCAAACCGATAGTGTTCCAATCCTCTGTCCCAGCGTTATTTAACTTATTGTGACAATTTAAATAACCAATACTGCTGTTTTTTTATTTATTATTGTTAAATTAGAGTGGACTGAGTTATTTATATGTTAAGTAAAATGAAAATTAAATAAACTAATTATGTACATACGCAATAAATATTTAACATTAAAATAAATTCAAATTGACCCAACCTTAAGTTTATTACACTATAAGAACGAAGTCCAAGTACGTTGTCTGATGTTCAGCTCCTTATATTATCTTTAAAGGAGGTAACGAAAATATATTTCTCCTGGACTCCCTGGAAATAATTCACCATCATATACATGGTAACAGATGAGGATGAATGAAATGAAAAAATAATTTTATTCTGGGACATATGTTCCCTAAGAATAAATACATGGTTCATACATTGGGTTATTAGCTTAACTACTGTTTATAGTGTTAATCAATGTATGCCTATTTATTTTATTATAATGATGTGGACGTTTGGTTATACAATAAGTGAAGTAATAGGTGTTGTTTAAAGGAAAGTATGGATGAGGATTAGCGAATGGAGACCTGATTACACAACCACTACTCATTCGCCACTTTCTGACCAGTGTTGGAAAGAACATCTGGATCGGGTAATATCATAGTTTTCAATATTTGCCCATCCATGAGCCTGGACGAAACCAAGAACCTAATGAGAGTTGCTTCATTCATCGTTGCCCATGAACTCAGCGAATCCAGAATCAGTGAGAAGGCAGTAGAGCGGCAGTGGGACTTCTCCTCAGATAAGCATTTAGGTGTTTATTCATTTGAAACCTAAGCCATTCTCTCCTTCTCGTTCATATGCCCCCTCAAGGATTTATTTTGTTCTATAAAAAATTACATGTCTCTCAATTTTCTCACAAATTATTTCATTGAACTCCATCAAACATGCAATAAAGGGCTCCCGGTCGTAGTGTACCCCTGAGGTTGCACAACTGGCAAAAACTGAAACCCAGTTTTTATTGTTATCTTAACACATAAATTCCATTCACTCACTGACTTATTGTTTAATGTATTCCAATAATAAAAATGATTATGAAACTAAAATCAATAATGGTGGTTCTCCTCCCATATAGATGTGCAATAAGTTCGGGTTTCAAAAGTTTAGACTTCCAGTAGTTAAAAAAAAATAAACAAAGCGAGATAGGGTGATTAAAATCTCTCATCGCAATATAATCTACTAAATTTCCCATACAAACAAATTGTGACTTTTTATTTGTGGGGTTTAATCGTACTAAACTTCATTTCTTTACCGCCAAGGACCTCTTAGCAACAGAAAACCGGATATTTTTATTGGTAGGGCCGTTTTCCAGACAGGGTTAGATTTAGGGGTAGGAGGTTGGGGAGAAATTGAAATACGACTGATAGGCCGGGAGGGATTTGAGCGGGACCAGTGATGGTAGATATATCCTGAGTTACTTTCCTCGGTCCAGTAATCGCCCGATTGCCTTTAACGCGTTTCTGCTTCTGGATTCTATATCCAACACAAATTTTCTAATACATATTTGTGATATATAATAATCTGTGATATTTGAAAGAATTTTGAATTACTGGTGGGCGCATATGCCAATATTTTTTTCCTTTTCAAATCCAGTATTCTGGAAGTCCCTTTTGTACGTTGCGTGTAAAAAAAATATTTTTTATATCCCCTATTTCTGAATTTGTTGCCTTTAGCTTAAGTATATTTACCAATATATATTTGATTTCGACATTTTCTCTTTCTACATTTTAAAGAGTTTTTTATTATGTTGTAGTGCGCGTTTCATGAATTTTATAATGTGCAGGGGCACATATTGGTTTTTAAATGTTGCCTAAAATGATGCACTATCAGGCATATATACTTTCTATTTAAAATATTAAAATCAAGAGATAAACAAAAATTCCAAAATCAGTCTAGATTGTGAGCATTAAAATACAATAATCACAAAACAATAGAGAACATTTTACATTTCCAAGCAGAGGTGGTGAGGGTGAGGTAATGAATATGCCACTGAAAAGAATATAAAACTGGTTGTAAAATAATAAGATATAAGATTAATAACTAACGAAAATGGGTATCTAATAAAACAGATACTAAATAAAATAAAATAAAAATCTTAACAATAATTGCGATTGAGCCGAAACCCTACATTACCTGTTCAATTTTAATTTGTGTTAGAACGAGCCTCATAATAGCATGTTGCTTCTATGAAGGAAATGTTGGTTTAAATGTGGTAAAAAGCCTAAAATAGAATTTAAAAAAAAAATAAAAAAAACGACAATAATAGAAATGGTATTGTGTGAGGAAATAAATGAAAAATTAATTGAGTATACTAAGAGTATAAATGATAAAAAGAAATTATATTAATCGTAAGAGACAAGGAGTTAAAGATGTAAATAAGATGAAATCTGAAAGATAGAATGATAAAAAAAGATTCGTATAACAAAAAGAAATGTACAACAGATGAAAGAAAACAGTAAAAATGAAGAGCCTTACATGATACTTCATCAATTGACAGAAAAATCAAAAACATTTAGCTTGCTTTTCATGGGCAGCTATGTAGTCAGAGATTAAGGAAACATTAAAATATACGTGACTCATTTCGAAAAGAAAGTAGAAAAAAGGTAACACGGAAATAAAAATAATAGCGATAATAAATCTATAAAAAAACCGATAGAAAATAAATAATCATCAATGAAATAAGTTCTGAAATAATGAAAGGTGAATGTATGATAACAAGAAGTGAGGGAAAAAAATAATATGTCTGAAAGAAAAAAGAGGTAATGGGCAGTTGATTATTTAATTAATTTAAAATTCGGGAAAATTCCAACAAATCCCGTCAAATCACCTTTACCCTTCGTCCTAAACCTACTGACTGCCCTACAGTTTCATTTAACGATGTTACTCCTTAACCCTGTCGAACAGATCCACTACCTTGGACTACATTTGGACAAGCGATTAACCTGGAATCCTCACACCATACTGAAAAGACAGGAAACTGCACGTCGATTTCGACTATTAGAGCACTTACTAGACAAACGGTATAAACTTCCAACACATTACAAAAGACTGATCTACATGACTGTAATAAGGCCAATCTGGACATATGGAGTTGAGCTATGGGGCTCCACTAAACCTTCGAATTCCTCTCGTATTCAATCCTTACAATCCAAAATCCTTCGTAAAATCCTCAAAGCTCCTTACTTTGTCACAAATAAAATCATACATAAAGACCTTAATGTTCCCTATGTAACCGATCTAGCCCGAACCAGATATCACTCCTTCCATTATAAACTCTCTAACCACTCAAACCCCTTAGTTTCTAATCTTGCATCCTCTTCCATTCCTGACAATCCTCCGAGGCGCATGAAAAGAAGATGGCCACGAGACCAGCTAATGTAAAATGTCATTAGAATGCTACCAATGGGTAGTTTCTCTACACGGCTGTAACACTCCAATTTAACTTAGATCAGATTTACTAAATGTATTATAATGTACAGTTGTAAATAGCAATAAATAAATATTTTAAAAATTTGGGAAGTAAAAAAAGTTGTAGAATTAACCTTTATTTAATTTACCAAAAATTAAGTGTCAGTTTTGTGATTGATGGGGCTGGATTCTAGTTGAATATAAAAGGATTCAGAGAGGTTGACTAGAATGGAAATGCCAAAATAAACCCTTCTACAAGTTATTATAAATAAAGTGTAATACGAATCCCAACCATCATGATGCTTTTCATGTATTCCAAGCTTAGATTTTTTCTCATTGTTAATAAAGAGCAGGACATTAACGGAAGAATATAGATTATTTATGCTATAATAAGTAAATTTCAAAAATAAGAAAATATTTCGTTATTTAGCTCTTTGTTAAAACTTTTTAAATTACTTACCCTATTCTATACAAATTAATAGATATAATCTTTTATAGGAAATGAAAAAGATTACCATGACGAAAAATTCACAAAAAAATGTATAAATTGCACATTTTCATTAAAACCTTGGAAAATTACGTGAGCTATTTCAGTAAGTTTAATGTAAAATTAAATTTAATAATAACTGGCACTAAAGGAAAACTGAGCATACGTGAACCATTGTTTTCATTACTTAAAAATAAAACAGTTGCCTGTATAATTTAAGCAGAATCTTTTATAAGCGATTTATCTACCAATTGTGTCATGACCTGATATATACACAATATTTAATCAATTCCATGAATTATATATGTTTTAAAAATATAAACACATATAATTAAAATTAGAAACAATAATTATTTTAGTTTTTGCTATCTGATTAGCTGATATATTCATTATAAGATTTTGAATATATAATAGTATATAATAAATTAATGAATATAAATGTTTACAATACTGAAACAAAATTAATATCTCAAGAACACTCCATAAAACATTAGGCTCCTCGATAGCTCAGTTCCAGAAAAGTTTTCCTGGCATCAAATATATTTTAAGTAGAAAAAAGCATGTTTTCCCGGTGTTGGAAACTGCCTGCTTTCAAATTTTCGAAACTGGATGGGACAAACTTACAAACTGAACCCAATTTAACTTTACCACTTGCTGTCGACGAGAATGGAACATGTCTAGTTACGGTTATGTATAAAAGCTCATTTCGTTTTATGTAAAAGTTTACTCTTCGAGATGGTGAAGCGAAAAAAAAAAGATATTCTGTTCTAAAGTTGACCTTATTGAATGGCTGATAGGGTTTAACATTGCTGCATGTGCTGGAATAATCCAGCGTTATCGCTGGAATTATATTTGAAATCAACTTTGTCAAGAATATACACAACACACACTGACTTATGTATGAGTTAAGCATTTATTTTACTGGTTTCTTAATTGATTTGTCAATTTGAGAATTTTTTACGAACTTAAACTATTTCCTTTGTTGATTAAAAAGATTTAAAACAGAAAATAATATTCCAATATGCTTGAAATATAATAATCCATGGGAATCGGTAGCTCAGTGGTATGGTATTGTGCTACGAACTCCAAGGGTTTGAATCTGGAATATTATTATTATTGCAGCCGTGAGTAAGCCCTGTGGGTTTAGGAACCTTTTGGGGTCCACTCAGCCTCTTAAAATGGCTGTCGAGCGTGATTCTTAACAAATCACCTCCTTGCTCAACCTTTGATCTAGCAACAGTATTTCGTTACAAAGTACTGCACCTCTTACCGTTCTTTGGCAGAAACATAATTATTCATTTAATAAAAAAACTTATTAATTATACATTTGATTAATATTTATTAATTAAACATTATCAAATAAAAATTAAATGAACTCTGACAAATACTTCCAAGAGTTGCATATTTGAAAATACTAGTGAAATATTGGATATTTCAAAATGTTGAAAAATAAATTTTAACAGGTTGACTTGAAGATGAAAATAAACTACAATATATAATACTAATACTAATAATATATATAATACTACTAATACTCTAATATGAAAATAGATTAGAATAGGCCGAAGTCTTGAAAATTGTGAAATACTTAAGTTTAAAAAGATAAGCTTTTTTTTTTTTTTGTAACTTTATTAGTTATATTAGTTGACACGGAAATGGATTAGAAGTTTGATATTAATTTAGTAAAAATTGAACATTTACGTTTTTTTTTGTTTTGTTTTTTATAGTGCCTCAAATAACCGCGTGTTAATCGGTTAAAACATTCAGAGATCCTAGATAAGTAATAAATGGACATTAAATTTGTATTTATATAGATTGGCAAAGCACTCGTTTCAGAACGTTGTGGGTTCGATTCCCTCCTGGGGCAGTTAATATTTATTTCTAGGTGGTCCTAAAAAATGAGTCTTGACACTCCTAGCTTTTTTTTTTTACTTAGATATTAAAATGTATACATTTTGAGTAATGCGCAATTGATGTTTATTTTTTATCTTTTTTTTTTTTACTGAATAAATCTAGAATTTCAATAGCCAAGAACCTTCCCATAATAACACAAAAAAAAAAAAAAATCGTGTAAATCGGTTAAGAATTTTCAGAGGTCTTAAATACTGAAATTAAATTACATTCTTATTTTTATTGATAGGCGATCTCGAAAATTCACTATATCTTTGCTAATCCTTGTTCGATTTTTTTTCTTTTATATAAAAATATTATATGTATACTATTTGAGTTATGGGCAATTAATGTTAAATTTTTAACAGTTTTTTTTTCAATTGAATAAATCCAGGATTTCAATTGCTATAAAAAAACGTGTAAATTGGTAAAGGACTATCGGAGATCTATGATAAGTTACAAACGAACATTACACTTTTAATTGTATAGGTAAGGTGGACTTAATGTGGTTCATAACGTTTTTTTCTTAGTCTTTGTGTTTGATATTTTCCTTAATGAGCTTATTAATTTTATTTTTAATTTTTTTTATTAATTTTAATTTTTTCAGGTCTCAAAAAAAATTAATACGAAACATCACTTTCTCGAATAGCCAACCACCCGTGGAGTATTATTGACCTGAAATGCTAACACGCTCTGTTTCACAAGACGCTCACCGCTGTTCGGACAATGGATCCCATTTCCCATTCCAGCCCCGGCTCAAACCTGGTTTAATTGCGTATTTTACCGCCCGTACAGTCCGCTTTTAGTCCAGATTAAATCATTATACCACCCCCACTCGATATCCCTTTTTTGTCGATTGTACTTCTCTACCCCCCTCTAAAAAAGAAAAAAAAATGGAAAAAGAAAAAAAAAGTAAATGAAATGAATATGTAAATTCTCCAACTTGAATAATTTTTCGATTTGGAACGATACTGATGAGTTTAAAGTTGTTTTGAAAATATGTTTGGAAAACAATTGCCTTTTTATTCCACGAAAGAGGGAAAGAATAAAATTAAATTAAATTTAGGAAAAAAAATAGAGAGAGAGAGAGAGTCACGATTTAATCTATATGTTAATAAGATAATGTTATTGCTCTTTCAGATTTTTCTCGTTTTTCACACAATAAAATAATTTTTTTTTCAATATTATTACCTACACTGATTTATTATGTCTCAATTATTTATTCTGTATTCCTTAATCAGATTTTCTGAAATAAAATAAATTTTAAAAATACTTGGAATAATATAAGAATTTTTTAATAACTATATATAAGAACTGTACATATTTTCAATTTTCAGCAACAACAAACAAACCATATTGGAATTTTGTATCTAATTAAGCAATGAAGAAATATACTAGGATAGGAGAGGGAATAAAATTATTTGTTTTTAGAACAACAAATATAAAATAAAAAGAGTACAAAAAAAAAAACTTTTATGTCTCTAATTTGAGATGAAATTAATCTTCGTACTTTTAAAAAGGTCAATTTTTTTTAAGATTGCAATACTTCATCTTATGAATATTTCATATCACAGGTAAGTGGTTAAAAAATCTGACTATTGTCATAGTCATTGTAGTCAGACAAATACACATATTTTATTTCTTAGTTAATCATCAAATACTTTTATTGTTCATACTTTTTTATTACTGCTATTTTGAGTACCGTACTACTTTTTGTTTTTGAGCTACGCATACCAATTAATTCCTTCCTCTTCCGTTCCACTTATTTTACCACTTATCTCGCCTTGGCTTATATAACTTAACATATTTTCTTAGTTTTATCAATATATAAAGATATTTATGCTTTATGATTCAAGATTGCAACACTTCATCTTGATGAATATTTCATTATAAAATCTAAGAATTGTCATAGCAACCATGGAAACACAAAAACACATTTATCTTTTATTTATTTATCAAATACTTTCATATTTCATATTTGTTTATTACTGCTAATGTACGATTAATTATAATGCTGATGTATGATTAATTATTTCAAGTGACCAAAATTAATGATGCTAAAGAGCCAATTTTTGAAAAATCACGATTTGATCCCTTTCGGAATAGAATACAAAATCATTATTGAAAACCAGTTTGTCACTGCCAAAAAACTTTAAATTCAAATAAAAATTTTCGGGTAATTGTAAATTTTCTTTTTATTTCATGTATGAATATAAAACTTTCCTTCAGTCGGTTCTGAGGAAGCAAATAAATCTACTTGTAAGTAAAATTAAATTTACCAATGTCATCAATAACGAAATAAAGTAGGAAGTGCATTGATGTTGACAGAATGAAAAGTCAAAATAATTTTTTATTAATGGTAGATTTCTAAACTTCCCAGAATGTACTGTGGTTTTGTAACCGTTTATTATAGTGGAACGTTATCACCTCTCTAAATAGCCATAAGCTAAGGTAGTTAGTTTAGCCCAAAGTTAACCACTACATAATTAACAGGTTTTGTCGTATAATTCATAAATTATTTCTTATTTGATAAATGCAATATCTGGTGTGGGCTTCACCCGACTTTCATTTATCTACTATGAGGTAAAATTAATCCTTATAAGTTTCAGAACATCAATTTCTTTATCATTCATATTCGCAATACTTCTTCTTGATTAGTGTTTCATTTATGGGTAATTTTTTTTTATTGTTCCTGTTTTATACATGGTAAATTATTTTTATTCATTGGTAATATTACAATCACCACAACCTTGCGCAATGAGTAATAGTAATAAATGAACATAATATATGTAAAAATAACTAAAAAGCAATTTCACATCTCTAATTTGAGATGAAATTAATCTTTGTACTTTAAAAACGTCAATTTTTTAAAGATTGCAATACTTCATCTTGTGAATATTTCATAAACAGGTAAGTGGTTAAAAAATCTGACTATTGTCATAGTCATTGTTGTCAGACAAAAACACATATTTTATTTTTTAGTTAATCATCAAATACTTTTATTGTATGTTTCTCATTGTATCATGATTATTTTTTAGTTTCTCGCAATTCTCATTATTTTAATTTATTTAAGGCACTATTTGATTTTAAATTATTGTTCCCTCTTCTAATAATTTAAATTCTTACCTCTGAAAGATTATTTTATCTTCATAGTTTATTAGTTTAATTATTTATTATATGATTGTTTGAGAGTGGTTTATTATCAATTTACACAATTTTGATCCTTATTACTCTCCACTTTTATTCTTTAATAACTCTCCAACGTTTCGGCCCTCAGGCCATTCTCAAGGAGACCTATAAAAAATTACATGTAGGTCACATCTTAAAAAAAAAAAAAGAAATAATGTAATTGTTATAAAAACAAAAAAAAAGTTTATAGGTCTCCTTGAGAATGGCCTGAGGGCCGAAACGTTGGAGAGTTATTAAAGAATAAAGGTTGAGAGTAAAAAGGATCAAAATTGTGTAAATTCTTAGTTAATTTTTATACTGCTTCTTTTTTTTTTTCTCCGTCTTTTTTATTATTCTCATCTTGTTTTTTTTTTCTTACAGTCTAGATAAAGGTCTGAAATTGAGGCTGAAACGTCGGAACAAATGACGTATGTTTCACTTGTGTTTACTATTACTCCACTTCTTGTACCCCCTCACATTACCAATAAACACATAATATGCTAATTACATTAATCATCGTATCTGTGGTTAGAAGATTCAATTTAATGAGCTTTTCGACATTACGGTTTACCTTACCAACCGCATCATCATCAAATTCCAATCTCGCCATATACCGTCATACACGGTATTTGATGGTGTCGCCATCTTCTACAGACTGAATTTCCTTCCCACTATTAAAATAACATTTTTATTTCACTAAACTTAAGTTCCCCAAGATCCTAAACCTATTTGTGGGTTAGTGAATTATCATCAGTTGATTACTTTTTCTTAAGCTTCAGCACTACAAGTCGTTACTACCTTCGATGAATTATATTTAAAATTTTAAGCTGAATTCGTTGTGTTAGATAATTTGAATAAGTTCTATAAAATCATGGAATAAATTAAATTATTAAAAAAGTCACACGGACCTGCGTTTTATCATCAAAACATTGAATATAAAAAAAGAGTAAGCATATGATATAAACTGAAAATAGCTCCCGACGCTAAAGTGAATGTTTAAACTTGTTTGGAGTTGGCTTTTGCGTGCGGTTGCTATATCTTGGTCGTTCAGAATGTGCTTTAGATGTCTCTTAGATCCTTATGCACTACAGAGAGCTAATTAGAAAGGGAAAGGAATGTGGTATTTTCTTATGATCAAAAGCTTACATTACATAAGTCTATGTGTAAATAAGAATATATATGTATAAATTAAGGCTGTTCTGGATCAAAAATATTATGAAAAAAAGGGGTACTTGATACACGACTATTGATGGCAACTCATGGACCTCTAGGAGAGATATCAACCAATTAACTTTCTATTACTAACGCTTTCTTGTGACGAGCCTATTATTACTTATAATTTTGTAATACATTACTCAATAACTCTAATGATGGCGTTGAGGAAAGTGAAGGAGGAAATCATTTGTAATCGCTATTACAAAATCATTGACATCTAAATTATATTATATTATATCTCTTTCTTTATTTCGGATATAATGCTAGCTAACAAAATTATTTTCCACAATTTTTTTCTCTTTTAATCATTTATTTTAGTTCATTATTTTCTGAACGTTTTTTATGAAATAACAATAAGACCATAAAAAAAAAAAAAAAAATGTAACCTTTCCTAAAGTTAAACTTTTAAGATTTCAAGATACGTATGATACAAAAATTCGAAATACGTAGTTTACGTGAACTGCCCGCCGTCTACATTTTTAGTTCTAGTTTTTACAGATTAGCTTCTAGTCAAAGATTACTCCACGATGATTCTCGGATAACATCAGTTCCATTGCCTATTTCTACTTAGAAAAATAGAGAAAAAATGAAATACATTTTGCAATAATTTTCTCAAAACCTAAAAAAATATTAAGTATTATTTATTCAACGAGTGCGCTCTCTTTCTACGAAGAATCGACAAAATCAGTGTATCGTCGAATACCGATTTTGTTGATTCTTTGTTTTGTAGAATTTTGGCTCCCAAACACTGTACACTGAATGCAGCAGCTTGTCCGCTATCTCCTCAGAGATTGTTTTTCTATAGACTGTTGCCCAAAATGACTTAAATTTATAATACTTAGAGAGATAATAAATTCCAGAGAAAGATTAGGAAGAGAAGTAATGTAGAAAAGAAACCTTAATTTGTGCCTAATCCCAAAAGTATATATTTTATCCTGAATTATATGTATTAACATATAAAAATTAATTAAATTCCATGCAAAAAAAAAAAAAAATCTGAATCAAACCAGTATTACTAAAGGAATTTTCATCTATGTTTTAAATAGTATTTTTTTAGAAATTCTCATGGAACCAGTTAACTTTTTATCAATTTCTCCAATTATTCAAAAATATAAATCACTAGGGCCATAATTTCCAGAAGCTCAATTCTAATTAATCCTGTCGCTCCTGGGTACTTCAATACTGTTTGCCAGCTGTCACTTTAATAGTTAAATAACATTACAAAGAACAGAAATTTGATTAAAATTTAATGCTGTTAAATCAAAAGAATAGGAAACTTAATCAGTATCTTTATTTACCACAATTCTTCTTAATGTTTTCCTGAAGTTTGAAAAGGCACTGGCCCACAGACCTATTGTAAATAATTATATTAGAGTTGTAGAAATAGCCAAATTATCCATTCACCATTATCCATTATCCACCACCAATCCATTCCAAATTATCCTGAGCGTCGGTGGCTAGCGCCCTCACTCAGCCTCCACTGGCTTTCATTATTAATGACTCAGTTCAGAGAAAAGCCGGATATTCTTGGGTCCTGCTTTTTATGTAATATAAATATTATACATAGGTGTTTATGATATTTATTTTACTTTAATTTTAATTTTTATGTTTGTTTTCTATTTAATTATAAATATTGGGTGAATGGTCTCTTCTATATTTATTACCTTATGTGACAATAGAACTCAATGAAAACAGTTTTCAATCAAATCTTCAGTATCTGTA
>NW_027116287.1:150404-152554 GCF_000696795.3 Halyomorpha halys
TATAAACAATAATTTTAGGTAATTTTTTTTCAAGTACAAATCATTTTTTTTTTTTTCATACATTTCTCAACAACATAAGATGTGAGGATATAGATATTAGATATTTGGCCTGTACGATATAGATTGGAGCGGTACTGTAACAAAAATCGAGTAACCATAACTTTAGAAAAACTCAGTTTTGACCGGAAGTGATTTATTGGAAAACGGAAATTATTGTTAGAAGTATCGGATATTGTGACATAGAAGGGTCGTTTTCCAAGGGAGAGGGTGCACAGTACGGCAACGCTGTTCCACCCACAAACCCTCAGGTGCCATAAACAATATCGTTGTACCTTGTCTCAGAGAAAATATTAGTAGGGTCTTAAGAGGATAATATGAAACAAAGATAGGTGTTGTTAGGATCAAAGTGTTACTCCCCAAACATATAAACTAACCAATACCAAAAAAAGTGGAAAGCAACATTTTAAAAGAAAATAAATGCTCGAAGAGATCGTGTGAGTAATTTATTTATTTCAGTTCTTCTGAAGTTTAAGATGGACAAACATAATTTAATAACAAGATGCCCTATTCTGAAAAAAATAATTTTTCTATAGTCTTTAGTCCTAAAACGGCTCTAACCATTTAAACTGGATAATAATATATGTAAATGAAGATAAATCACGGAGGAAGAGTTAGAAAAAAATAATGAAAAAGAGAAACCAATCACAGGGGAGAATCTAGATCACGTGACCAATAATAACTGACTGCAGTTTTGACGGAATTTTTCGATCACCTGAAAACTGAAAACTAAGTGGACGAGGTTTTTGTAAGTTACTCGTTTATTTATTTTTATTTGAATTTTGAAAACCGAATCTAAATTTTTTGCATGTCATGTCAACAAATGCAAGATGCAACCGAACTATACATAAAATAAAGATTCATATCATACGCATAACCGTATGTTTGTTTTCTATGTCTTAATTTAATTATATGCAAAATCAGATTTGAGTGAAATTAGAGGTGTAAAGTTTAAACTGAAGAAGCTTTTAATATGTTGGTACTTTTTTTCTTTTGTACTTTCCTATTCTACTGGTTATCTTTATCACGAATAGATCAGTCTCCCACACTAGAGATCATTACTGACTGTGGGTCGGAACTTTAAAAAAATTAATTAATTTGAATGAAACATTAAGTTATTTCATCCCTCCTCCCCCTTAACGAAGTAGATCCAATCTTTATTTTTTATGGACGGTTTTATTGATTATTACCGCAAGGCTACAATAGACCCTTGGCATGCTAGAGTGAAGTGATTTGAATTTTATTTATTTACTCTCTTTTAATTTCAGCAGTATAATTTATAACTTTAAAAAAAAATGACCAATGTAAACAAGAAGAAGATAATCAAAATTAAATAAACACGATTTATAAATAATGAACAAATAAACAATTAATATCTTTAATTAAAAATAATATATATCCAATATACAAGTTCTACATTCCAATATACATTTCAGGAACAATTTTCATGTATTACTTATTAGTAAAAAATTATTAGTATCTTTTTAGTGATGTCTTGTAGTAGTTTTTGTATAAATGGATTGTTGGGAAATGGAGAGTAGAAGAGAAAAATTTTTTGTCAGAATTTTTACCGTTTAAATGTCAGAAGCTGTAAGTCAGAGAATATAAATCTGTTATAGTTGTTTACTATCCTCGAACATATGTTTTGTTTGACCTCTAATTTCCTGTAGTGTCACAGGTGTAGTTACAGAAAGGATTATAATATGTTGTTATTGGGCGTACTACAACTCTGTACAAGATCAGTTTGTATTACAGTGTTAATGTAAACTTTTTATAAAATTATGAAATCGTTTTTATGATTTTTTTTAACTTGTATTTTTGTAGATCTAGCCACTTCTAAGCCTAATTGACACAGTGAGCCCATGGAATTTTAGTAACATTTATTACTGTGAATTATGGAAGGTTTTTCTTTTGATAAATGTGATATAATTTTGATTCATTTATTATAATATTCCATTTTGCAAAATAAACAGTTTTTTTTTAGAAAAGTCAGTAACCCCTTCATTTCTGTATCGATCCTATAAAAATATGTATAAATTGCTGTCAGCATACAGTGACGATTGAGAGTATGAGAGGAAGTTTGTGATTATATA
>NW_027116287.1:152604-154993 GCF_000696795.3 Halyomorpha halys
TATATATCAAATAGGGTGGCAAAAAGAAGAATGAGGAAGATCTATTTACTAATAGTAAGTTGTATAGTTATATCTTTATTTCTGTATATATGCTTTTAACCCCCTAACCATAAAGACATGAAGATATAAAAATACTCTAGTTATGGCTAATGCTCTACAAGGCCGGCCAAGTTTTTTTTTTTATTTATATATTGATATGCAGTATATAATATTTATTTACGTTACATAATAATTATGTAATATTCTTACTTTTTTTTGCATAAATTATAAAGATCAGATTATGATTTTAATTTCCCCGTGGTCCTATTTTTATTTAAAAAATTACTGCACAGTCATATAAAAATTTGCCAAAGTAAAACTTCTGTGAAATACTGTTATTTTTAGGGAACATTTCATCATAAATTCATTTTATTATTTTTTTTTTAAATATTACCTTTATAGTTTAATTCATTTTTTATTTTTAGTTTAATTTTTATTTCTAAGACCAAATGTATGATGTTTTTTATTAATAACATACAAAATATTCTAGTCAGTAAATGAAGTTTTTACTGTTTTTACTTCACCACATTTATTTAAATATGAACGTTTCGGCAGACCAAGCCATCTTCAAGAACAATGTCTAAAAATGCATGTGATATATTAAAACTCAGGAAAATTCAAAAATATTTATTAACATATTTGATATTATCCTGAATTGCAATACGTTTATATAAACAGTAATAAACATATTGTTAATGTGCTTAATATGAAAACATTCACATGCTAAACGTAAATCATAGACCAAAATTTAATGCCAGTACTATAAATTTTAAAAACACAAATTACCTAATAATTCTTTTAAAAATCTATGTAATGACCCCTAAAAAAATCAATAAATGTAATTTATCATGTTACACGCCCTAGTGCCCTTATATTATATTGGTATATTAAACTTTGAAAGTTCATTAAAGTAATAAAATAATAATGCGGATTAACGTCAATTTAACTTGGTTGTAATTAAGGAGTTAAAATGCATTGAAGTGAAACCTGAATAATGTAATTTAATCCAATTTTACCTTTAATAACCTTAACATTAAAATATATTTTCTCACATTTAATTTAAATCTAGAGAGGTTAAATCTATATCATCACTTTATATGACATTATTCAGGTTAACTAGATCAGACAATGTCGCACTATATATTTTTGTTTATACAATTAATTGCTGATTGACCGCTTGTATTAATAAATGGAATATGCTCCGGGTGCGGTCAAATAAAACAATAGTAATAAATATTTTAATTGAGCCAACGTTTCGCCCCCACGTTGCAGGGCTTCTTAGGACTGTTTTGATGGAAGTAAAAGTCAGAGTGACATATTGAATTGAATTACTACATTGTTTTGATAGAGGCATAAAAAAATTCATAAATATTGCAAAGTAAAATGGATTTAGTGAATGACACAATTTCTTCCTAATTAAACTACAATAGTTTATTTCATATCATCAGCAACATTTCGGGAGATTTCCCCCATCTTCAGGCTGTTGTTACACAGTCATGCTGCAGCACAATTCGTAGATTTTGCAAGAATTTTACATTAATATTATTCACATGGTCTTCATTCATAACCATATTGTTATTCTAAATTTAATAATCTATTGTAGTTTAATAAGGAAGAAATTGTGTCATTCACTAAATCCATTTTAATTCCATAAGACTCTTCCAGTTAAAGGATTATTAAATTTAGAATAACAATATGGTTATGAATGAAGACCATATGAATAATATTAATGTAAAATTCTTGCAAAATCTTCGAATTGTGCTGCAGCATGACTGTGTAACAACAGCCTGAAGATGGGGGAAATCTCCCGAAACGTTGCTGATGATATGAAATAAACTATTGTAGTTTAATAAGGAAGAAATTGTGTCATTCACTAAATCCATTTTAATTCCATAAGACTCTTCCAGTTAAAGGATTATTAAATTTATTAAATTGCAAAGTATAATAGAGCAAATTGATTGTAATTAAAAGTTTTAATGTTAATATGAAGAGTGACAAAATAGAGGAATTTTGACTGAAATCGGTGACCTGGGCAGATCATCCTGGAAAAAGTTTTTAAATTATTGATGTGGTTGAAAGTTTGTATTTAAGACTGTCCGTAAGGATGGCCGGCTATAAAACAATGTTTGGATATAAAACAATTAAAAGCAAGCTGCTTCCGCTCTCTCAATCTTTTAAAAATGGTCGGTAACACCAGCTGGGGTGCAGATCGAACAAGTATGCTGACCCTATACAGAACGCTAGTAAGATCAAAATTGGATTATGGCTGTAATGCCTACAACTCATCATCGGGTACCACCCTTAAAATGCTTGACTCTGTACAAAATGCGGGACTCAGAATAGCTACGGG
>NW_027116287.1:156793-161280 GCF_000696795.3 Halyomorpha halys
AAAAAAAAAGGATGGCCGGCTTGGTCGGAACGTTATACATTAAAGAAATAAAGAGACTAAAATAAGATACAATTTATTTTATATGAACAAAAAAATATGTGTATTTTTATTTCGTTGTTAAAAAATAATCTCTGTCAACAGTACTATCTTTGGAGTGCGTTCAATACAAAAAAATATGTATATTTCATAAAATATATTACTAACGAAATAAATCAGCAATAAAAAGATGCATGCAACAGTAATATTTTCTGAAGTGAAACATTTCTATTCTACGTTCTACAAATCAAATTAAAAAAAATTATGCGGGAGTAATTTGATTTTGTGACGCCAAGGAACGCTTGAGATGAAACGGAAGTGGTGGGAGCATCGCTCTACGTGTTTTACATTTAGATTAATTTATCATGAAAAATAAAAATCGGAGCTGCATACTGTGAGGAAAATGTTTAGCATTTCATCTTCTTTGTAGTGAGTTATAATTTAAAATTATTTTTTGACGCAACGCTGAGACAGATAGGTGAAAATTGGAAAAAACTGCGCCAGGAATGAAAAGATAGCGAATTTAACATTTAAATTGCAATATCTTGAAAACTAAAAAGCGGAGAATTGCGTACAGTAAGTGAGATAAATGTTAAGCATTTCGTTCTCATTGAAGTGAGCTATAATTAAAATTTAAAAGTATAATTATTTCAATCAACATTTCAAATATAGTAAAAAAAATATATACATACATAAAACCCAACATAGACGTCCCCAATTATAATCTATTAATAATTAAAAAAACACTTACACATGCATGCAGATTAAAATAAAATAAATAAGTGTATTAAGCTAAAAGTAATAAATATAAAATTCAATAGGTAAATAAAAAAAACGACCTAATTTGGATTGGATTGTATAGGAAAAAAAGTCGAGAGATTTTAATGTTATTTTTTACTTTTAAGTTTTAATGTTAATGTTACTTGATATATACTAAAATTTGCTTAATTAATTCCTTTAAACTTTAATAATTTGTACAGTTAAGCTACTAGACATACTTCAGGAGAGATTGGATATAAACTTAAAAATGTAGGAAGTTAAGACACAGTCTTACCAATTTGATGTCTAATGGCGGTGCCGGTTCGAATCCGGCCTGGGACGTTGACTTTTTTCATTGAGTGGCGGTCCCACAAAATGAAGAACTTTGACCCCCAGCCATCGTTAGGCAATATAGGACTCCAATGGGAGTCTTGGCCAAAAAAACAACAACAAAAAATGTAGGACGGCCATTTTTATAGATTTGTTATTTAGACCTAAGCACTTTCAGGGCAGGGATACAATCGTCTTTTGCCAACAGTTCATCACAATTCAATTCGATATTTCTTGATGCTACACTGTGGTATGGCCCAAAATGAAATAACTAGTTTTTAGCATTTGTATTAAAATATCTTAAATAAATAGTATAATTAAATGAACCACTGTTAGATTATAAAATAAATACAAATGTTATTGTATTTTTGTAAAATAAATATCATTATTAATACATTGTTTTATTTCATAAAGTCGGTCAGTCCCAAGTCTGGCATAATTTTATTATATTTCAATCGATAGCCGTTTAAATCTAATATTCATACAAACTTCCATATTTAATTTTAATTCAACAAGGTTGTTAATTGTTTTAGGCTCGTTGAATTGGAGGGTCATGGCGAAACAGAGCGGTTGAGCGGCGTAGTGACCCGGTTATTCCATTCAACGAATAAAAGAGAAAAAAAAAGCTTGGTCAGTTCCTCTCTTCGCGGATTAAAATCTGATGCATCAGCTTGTCCAGTCGCGAACAAGTCACCAGTCCATTCAAAATTAGGCGAATAATGATGACACCAAAAAAAAAAAACTAATTATAAGTTGATGAAAAAATCATTGTTAGTTAAATATGGTAAAATCTATAAAATCAAAATTATCAACAGGACTATTTGAGCACTCATAGATAAAAAAAACATAATTTTTATTTTGAAAGGAGATAGTTGACCGTATGAAGTAGATTGTAGGAAGAAGTTCGGGTGGCGGTCAATAAAGATACAAAACGTTTCGGCCTACTTTGCAGGGCTTCGTCAGGGCTGCCTGGATAGAAACCTTAATTGCCAAAAATATTTCTATCCAGACAACCCTGAAGATGACCTGCAAACAGGGGAAAATGTTGGCTAACATTAGATTTTTTTTCTATTTTCTCCCTTTATTAACCGCCACCCGGACTATGTAAATACAATCAACATAATTTTTATTTTAAAAATGTAAAAATCTTACATAATAGAAACAATACTAATAAATCAAGAATATCAGAATATATCAATACAATATATGTAAACAAAATTTAGACTAATTCATAAACCAACAATTCTTGATAATTTAAATACTGTTTATGGTAGTAGATATTATTCATGATATTTATTAATAAATTATTTGTTGAATTACTCAAAAAGTATAAAGTTTTCTATACGTCAAATATGTGACAACATGATAGGCAAGCAAGTTATCTAAACAAAGAAAAATGAACTAGATCACACCAGTGAAAAGAAAGTTATGACAGAAATTAAACTTTATTTGCCCATAATATAAAAAGTATATATTTATAGATATATTATACTAGCTGACCCGGCAATGCTCCGCTATTGCTATGTTTAATAACGTATATAAACTTAATTGAACATAACATTTAGATTAATATAAATTATAGTATTTAGTTTAAATTAAGCATTTACATATACTTTATTATTATGGTCTGGTTACATAAATTAAACCCATATATTCCATAAGAAACGGAACAGAAAAAATTTATTATTTTCAAAAACTATATCAATAATTTATTTTCTATTTTTAAAACTAAACACAAGGCTCTCTCAATATCTAATAGTGGTATAGAGGAACTCTTGTGGTCTAAATACATGTTGCGAAATTGAAATTTTTGAAAAATGTTTATTATGAATTTGATAAAATGCAGAAGAGTTATGTACGATTATATAAACAATTTACACAAGGAGAAAAAAATATCTAAATAAATCAATGTGAAAAATTTATAATTTTTAATTTTTTGGAAAATAGTATTTAGGAGTATGAGACGAATATGAATTGATTTTTCCTATTAAAATTTGTTTTGACCTACTTACCCTAAGCTACATTATATTTTTTTTTTTTTTTTTGTGAATATAATATAACTTAATAGAATCAGAAAAATATTCTTAAAGAATAACAAAACTTTTTTTTTTTCCGTAACCCCTGACGAAATAACTAATTGAATACATATATACAGGTAGGTACATATATATCTGGTAGTTTCTAATTGTTATATTACTTAATTAAATATTTTAATTGTTAATAGTTTGAAATTGATTCTATTAAATCAGTATTATTGTTTTCTTATTCTTTCGAGGCGAATCGATTGATAATAAATAAAAAGGGAAAAAAAACACATACTTTTTGACCTGAAAACCAAAATCCCTTAATTTTGTTCAAAACTTTTTTTTTACTTGAGGATTCGGGGATTTTAGCATTTTTAAACCTTCCCATAGCCAAAGGGAACATTTTAAAAAAAAACAAACAAAAAATTACGTTAATCGATCCAGTGTTCCAAACGTTTATTGTGGACAAAGATTCAACCATCCCCTTTCTTATTTATGTGACAAAAGTATTTATAAATAAATTATCTAGAAAAAGAAATCAGTTATCTAAATCTAACAAGTAGAAAGAAAGTGTTCAAAATTAAATATTATTTGCACTAAATTTAAAAAGTATATAATACTCATTTTTTGATATAATATATCAACATATCGATGGCTTACATCACTGTGGTGCTAAGTACATTACCACTAACTTCACGAAAAATATCATTAAAAGTTCGCTCTTTCAAGAAAATTAAAACTTTTCAATTAATTTTTTGACTGAACCAATTCAGATTTTATACCTGGACGTGTTCAAAATTAATTGAAAAGTTTTAATCCTTCTAAAAGAGGTAACCATTAATTATGTTTTTCGTAAATTTAGTGGAAATGTACTTAGTATTACTGTATATAAGTCGTCGAACTCCTAAATCGGACTAGTAGAAAGTTTTCATCAAAATTTATACATAACTGCAAAAATATACATTTTTTTATACGAACTGATAAGAAACTAATTCTTAAAAAACGAGAAAAACGTATACAAAACAATTTTTTTAAAAATAATACATATATATATATATATTTTTTTTTTCCTACCATCCTATGGAAAAATAGTTGTCAAGTACAATATTACTACAGAGTTATATTAAAGCATTTAGTAACATAACTCTCAACTTATATTGTACTTTACAACTGTTTTACTGCAGGAGGAAATGAAAAAAAAAAAACAATAAATTAAATTTTACAATTGTCTCATTATACTCCCAAAGCAGTGATATGACATTGTATAATTTTAACCAGAGTAATTCAGAATTAATTGTCTGGAACGATCCCTCCCCATTCTTCTTATAATGCCATATA
>NW_027116287.1:161330-164339 GCF_000696795.3 Halyomorpha halys
ATAACAACAGAAAACTAAATCTAAAGGTATCTATCTATACATACATATATAGATAATATATTGAAAATATTATGTAACTGTGTATATTAAAAACAATAAAGAGAGGTTAGAAAATAAATTCAAATAATTCATTGTCTAACCTAATCACTAATTAAAAGCAAATTAAACAAATTAATTAATAAATGGTTTATTGTTTTCACTCCTATTATAACAATCCGCGCACATCCAAATTAATATACTCAGGAATGTAGTTCTCTCCGTTTTCCTTATTCCAGCAGGGAATTTATAATGAATAGTGTCATTTACATAGATGGGAGCTACACCGTCAATATGAAATTATCATATTTTCTACTACGAGTAATTTATTAATTGATCATTACGCAATTATTTTAATTAATAAATTACACAATTGGTATCCATCCAGAAGACAAGATTAAAAATTCACTCAAGTTAGTAATTTTTTTGTTTAAAAAAAAAAAAAATCTATAAGCCAGAGAAGACAAAAATTATAAACTTTTTTTTTATTTTTAGTTCCTAAGAGAACTCGTACTTTAGGGCTCCTCAAAGTAGTAATAACAAATATAGATTTCACATTTTATAATTCACAAATAATAGAATATATTCGAATAACGCATTGTTTTCAAAGTGTGATTAATAAAGAAAAAAATGTATTTGGATTTTATACTCCCTAAAAAAAATCGAGGTAGCAATGTTGAAATTGGTAATCAGAACTCAAAAATGAAAATAGACAAATTATTGAAGTTTTTCCAAAATATTCCACTAATATCCCTTTTCATTTCTCATTTGACTCGTCCATTGAATAAGGAGCTGATGCCTAAAGCGAAAAAAAGATCATATAGTGTAGATATGTAGATAATTTTTTACTTTACACTTTTTTTTATTTATTTATTTTTTTATGACACTCATAAAAATCATCATAGATTAAAAATCATAGTAGAAATAGAAAAATAATAGAATCAGTATACATCACTAAACTAAAAACATAGATAAAGCAATTAATTTTGAAACAGATCCCAAGACTTTATGCACATATAGTATAGATATTGTAAATAAATTAACAATTTAAGGTTGTACAATAGTTAATGACTATAGAATTATTTAATAATTTAATGAGTTGTTAATATAAAAAAAAAAAATGTTCATAAAATATGCTTTTAGATATTAGTCTGATTATAACTATTTTCTATCATAGTTAAAGATAACCTTACATTAAGGGAATCATTTCTCCTTATTAATAAAATGCAATAGTTTAATTATTAAAGAAATTTTTACTAAGTGACTATAGTATGTTTATATTAGCTAGATTATACTAATAAGGAGTAACATATGTATTAGCTTTAGATGGTAATCAGGTAATTAGTTTATAAAAAAATTATATATTGTAAATGTTGTAAGCATGTATAGTTATTTGAGAATTAGTTCTAGTAACTGTATATAATATATATGTTTATTATGAATTTGATAAAATGCAGAAGAGTTATGTACGATTATATAAACAATTTACACAAGGAGAAAAAAATATCTAAATAAATCAATGTGAAAAATTTATAATTTTTAATTTTTTGGAAAATAGTATTTAGGAGTATGAGACGAATATGAATTGATTTTTCCTATTAAAATTTGTTTTGACCTACTTACCCTAAGCTACATTATATTTTTTTTTTTTTTTTTGTGAATATAATATAACTTAATAGAATCAGAAAAATATTCTTAAAGAATAACAAAACTTTTTTTTTTTCCGTAACCCCTGACGAAATAACTAATTGAATACATATATACAGGTAGGTACATATATATCTGGTAGTTTCTAATTGTTATATTACTTAATTAAATATTTTAATTGTTAATAGTTTGAAATTGATTCTATTAAATCAGTATTATTGTTTTCTTATTCTTTCGAGGCGAATCGATTGATAATAAATAAAAAGGGAAAAAAAACACATACTTTTTGACCTGAAAACCAAAATCCCTTAATTTTGTTCAAAACTTTTTTTTTACTTGAGGATTCGGGGATTTTAGCATTTTTAAACCTTCCCATAGCCAAAGGGAACATTTTAAAAAAAAACAAACAAAAAATTACGTTAATCGATCCAGTGTTCCAAACGTTTATTGTGGACAAAGATTCAACCATCCCCTTTCTTATTTATGTGACAAAAGTATTTATAAATAAATTATCTAGAAAAAGAAATCAGTTATCTAAATCTAACAAGTAGAAAGAAAGTGTTCAAAATTAAATATTATTTGCACTAAATTTAAAAAGTATATAATACTCATTTTTTGATATAATATATCAACATATCGATGGCTTACATCACTGTGGTGCTAAGTACATTACCACTAACTTCACGAAAAATATCATTAAAAGTTCGCTCTTTCAAGAAAATTAAAACTTTTCAATTAATTTTTTGACTGAACCAATTCAGATTTTATACCTGGACGTGTTCAAAATTAATTGAAAAGTTTTAATCCTTCTAAAAGAGGTAACCATTAATTATGTTTTTCGTAAATTTAGTGGAAATGTACTTAGTATTACTGTATATAAGTCGTCGAACTCCTAAATCGGACTAGTAGAAAGTTTTCATCAAAATTTATACATAACTGCAAAAATATACATTTTTTTATACGAACTGATAAGAAACTAATTCTTAAAAAACGAGAAAAACGTATACAAAACAATTTTTTTAAAAATAATACATATATATATATATATTTTTTTTTTCCTACCATCCTATGGAAAAATAGTTGTCAAGTACAATATTACTACAGAGTTATATTAAAGCATTTAGTAACATAACTCTCAACTTATATTGTACTTTACAACTGTTTTACTGCAGGAGGAAATGAAAAAAAAAAAACAATAAATTAAATTTTACAATTGTCTCATTATACTCCCAAAGCAGTGATATGACATTGTATAATTTTAACCAGAGTAATTCAGAATTAATTGTCTGGAACGATCCCTCCCCATTCTTCTTATAATGCCATATA